>NC_065510.1:12899287-13045277 GCF_006386435.1 Epinephelus moara | reverse complement strand
ATGACTTTTTTTCATGATTTTTGACGATGTACTACACTATGACGTTTTTGCAGGATTTTTGACGGCATGCTATACTATGACATTTTTTCATGGTTTTTGACGACATACTATACTATGGTGCCTTTTCAGGATTTTTGACAACATACTATACTATGACTTTTTTTCATGTCGTTTTTGACGACATACTATACAATGACTTTTTTCATCATCTTTGATGACATACTATACTATGACATTTTTTCATGATTTTTGACGACATACTATACTATGACTTTTTTTCATGATATTTGACGACATACTATAGTATGACTTTTTTTCATGATTTTTGACAACATACTATACTATGACATTTTTTCATGATTTTTGACGACATACTATACTATGACTTTTTTTCATGATTTTTGACGACATACTATACCATGACTTTTTTTCATGAGTTTTGACAACATACTATACTATGACTTTTTGCCATGGTTTTTGACGACATACTATACTATGACTTTTTTCAGGATTTTTGACGACATACTATAGTATGACTTCTTCATGTCGTTTTTCACAACATACTATACTATGATGTTTTCTCGCAATTTTTGACGACCTACTATGCTATGACTTTTATACATGATTTTTGACACCATACTATACTGTGATTATTTTTTTCATATTTGACGACATGCTATACTATGACTTTTATACATGATTTTTGATGACATACTACACTATGACGTTTTCATGTTTTTTGACGATATACTATGCTATGACATAATTCATCATTTTTGATGACATACCATACTATGACGTTTTCTCGCAATTTTTGACAACATACTATAATTTGACTTTTTTTCACGATTTTTAACGACATACTATACTATGACGTTTTTTCATGATTTTTGACGACATGCTATAGTATGATGTTCATTCATGTTTTTTGATGACATACTTTACTATGACGTTTTTTCATAACTTTTGACGACAGACTATACTGTGACTTTTTTTCGTTTTACATGCTATACTAGGAGTTTGGTTTGTATGTTTTTGTTTTTTACATAGGCTATCTTACTTTGAGTTTTTTGACTGAGTATACTATGGCTTTCTGGCTACTTTATCACACTTCCACATTTTTTTGACATGCTGTACAAGGAGGTTATTGTTTAACCACTATACTATGACTGTTAAGAAAGACTTTTGGACATACTACACATAGCTTTCTATAAACACACTATACTATATTATATGGTCCCATCAAGGAGAACTTACACATAGCATGCCGTGTAACTCCTCACTCTTCCCACTCCCAAGAAAGTCCAGCTGCACAGTATTTACCAGATAAGAAAGGTAGCAGTTTATTTCAAAATTCAAAGTTGAGCCATGTTCAAAACAACAACAAAAAGTTGACTTCCTCAACACTCAACAAAACAACAAAAATTAAACAAAAGACAAGCTTCTTACCTGAGCTCCTTAAAAGGGCTTACTCCTACTTAAATGCTTTAAGCATATTTAAAGTGATGAAAAAGGAAGAATAACAGAATTTTTACAACTAATAGCACTACAAAATTGCAAGCCTCTAATCACAAATTCAAGTTAATCAAATGGCTCCCTCACAACTAACAAAGTCACTGATAAGACTTACTTACACCATAGATTTACACACAACTCTTATAAAACACAGGATTCATATTTTGGTTTTGTTGGCAGTGGTAGAGGTGAAGGAGAGATGAGCTTCTGCCAGCTATGGTTTGAAAATACCGTTGTCACCTGTTGGACCAATCCGGGGGCAGCAATCCCTTCGAACCAACCAATCAGCAACCACCACCTATTTTTCATCACCCATTCACACTCACACACACATGCACACACTCTGATAGGAGGAGAGAGAGATCTCACACATCACAACAGTCAGATTAAGGCGTATCGGGTTGTAACATCAGGGATCCATGTAACAATTAGGCCATACTTTATTATTAATACTTTATTAATAATTTTCTTTTCTTTTTCAACCATATATTTAGTAGAATTCATAAAATACTTTGCTTAAACCAGTTAAAGGCACTGTACACACGCTGGTGTGTGCACATATTGAGGATGGTTCCAACTCCACCTCATTTTAAGCCAGGAAAAACCCTGTACATGCTATACAATAAGTTTTTATTTGCTATATGATACTATACATTATACTATGCCTTGTTTTTAACAAACTATTCTATATTTTTGTTGTTGTTATTTTAACATGTTATATATACTATACTGTACTATGACATTTCTTTTTGTTTGGTTTTGGGTTTTTTTGCTGCTGTTGACATACCATGCAAAGAGTTTTTACTACATTTTATTTTTATTTATTTATTTATTTTTTTATATACTTTATTAATCCCAGAGGGGAAATTCAATTTTTCATCTGTTGTCAATTACACACAGGTCCGAACACACACATGCACAAACTGGACCTATACATGCACTAAGTGGAGAGATGTCAGAGTGGGCTGCCCATGACAGGCGCTCTGAGCGGTTGGGGGGTTCGGTGCCTTGCTCAGGGGCACCTCGGCAGTGCCCAGGAGGTGAACTGGCACCTCTCCAGCTACCAGTCCACGCTCCATATTCTTGGTCCGGACGGGGACTTGAACAGGCGACCCTCCGGTTCCCAACCCAAGTCCCTATGGACTGAGCTAGTGCCGCCAGCACACAGCACATACCATACTATTTTATTTTATTTTATTTACTATACTGTGACTTTTTTTGGCATACTATACTATACTGACTTTCTTAGGATGTTTTTAAGACATACTATACTATGACTATAATTTTTCACCATGCTTCACTAGAATTTTTTTATGACATACATACTATCACTGTTTTTCAGCCTACAATGACACTTTTTACATAGTACTCTTTTTTTTTACTTTTTTTGATTTTTTTCCTCAACTTACTATGCTGTGAGGGTTTTTTTTAACTTAAAAACTTAACTTTCAGCCATTCAGCATAATATTCTTTGACTGTTTCCAACATTATATGCTATGACTTTTTACTGACATATTTTGCTATGAAATTTTATACTATGGTATGACATTGATCCCCCCCCCCCAAAAACATACTATACTACACTTTTTTTTTTTTTTTAGAATTACTGTAATATGAAGTTAAAAATATTAAATATAGTCCTTCAATGAATTTACTTAGTTATGTTCCACTGCCAGGTAATTAATGTTCCAAAGCTGGAGCTTCAACATGAATATGCAATTTGTGCAGCAGAAGATGTGATCAACAATCAAATACATGTCAGTTTGCACAACTAATCACCCTGTTTTTCATTTACTTAAACTGAAATCTGTTTTTAAGCAGTATTGTTAAGGATTTAATGTATTACAGATCATTATATAGGCCTCAGCCAAAAACATTAAAAAAAAAATAAGATAATCATTTCATGGTGCACCAGGATGAAAAAAACTAGATGGAATGTACGAATAGTTTACTCAATTGTACATGAATTAATTTGTTGCCAGGTAACTGGAAAATGTCAAGTTAGTTCAGCTTAGCTCAACAGCCAGATTGTGAAAAGATCTTCTTATCTCAACAAAAACATCCACTGCAGTGATTGTTATTATATTAATGATGTGGTGGTGTACATATCACTGATGTTTCCATCCATCTGTTCATTTGATGAATCATTTAATCTGTTCATCTGGAGCATGCGTTAGCCTGACACATATACAGACCAACACATGTACACTCACAGTCGCATCTACAGGCAGTTTTACAAATTTCCACTTCACTTGGCCTGCATGTCTTCGGACTGTGGCAGGAAACTGGATCACCCAGAGGACAGAGACGCTAAAACAACCCAGCTGGGGTGAAGTCCTACTTAAACCGAAAGAATGGATGGATTATAAGAGGCAATTGGATTTGACATTATGCTAAATATTTAGCACGTTTCATTATAGATACACCTCTAACTGTTTCAACACTAGCTGGTCTCTACCCTCAGGGTGCCTGGGCAATGAGGGCTGATTTCATTTCACCACAGTGATGCATCTAATTCAATTCAAAAGTCAATTTAGTCTCTGGCTTGTGATGATGTTTTAAACGCACAGTTGGCTCCTGATGAGAGGACGATATACTAGGTTAGGCTTGAATGGAGAAGCTTGGTGGAGTTTCAGGCAGGAGTGAGTCACTCATCAATGATTCTTCCAGTGATTGGCACACAGGCAGCAGTTAACCATCAGTGTGTGTCTACGATAAACCAGACATGGTTAATTGTCTAAACTTATATTTCAGTCACAAGAGAGACAAACAGGAAAGCCACTCTGAAGCCTCAGTCACCTACATTTGCATTTTGAATGTTTCTGACCAAACTTTTATAATATCTGGTCGAGGCAGAAGTAATTTAAGAAACTAGAGTTGAGCTCTCATGCAGCACAAACGGCGAGAAGGTAAAGACTCTTCAACTCTGCTCTTTCTTTTCTCTTCCCTCTCCAAACCGTCACCTCTCGTTCTTGCTTGAACTTTGTCACAACACACTTTTCAGGATGAGAGAGCGGGGGGTAAGACTTTTGTGCTCTCTCTCGCAGCAGTGGCCTTATCCCAGCTACATCACACTGACTAGTCATTTAGGTTATGTCAACAAGGATTTTCTTTCATTCAGGCTCTGATTCACATTAGATCATTTATGCAGAACTTTGCTCCCTCTCTCCCTCTCTTTCGTGGTTTCTCCGACTGCATTGAGGGCAGCAGCAGCCTGAGGGGAGAGCAGGGGGCTTGTAACAGGATGGTTGACTCCCTGAATGAGTAAAACAAAAGTACAGACTACGTACAGACCACCAAGTGCAAGAGCACATGTGGTACAGGCTATCAAGAGCAAAACATGCATAATGAAAGCAGAACATAGAGAGAAGCATCCTTCTGTGGCCTCCAGGTGTATCAGAAACTGAATATTTTTCTACTTAACAGAATGTCAAAACATGAACTACAGTCAGAAGAGAATTTAACATTTCAGTCTTCCTCATTTGAATCAGCCATACCAAATGTAAATGGACTGCTCTTACATAGTGATTTTCTTCTACCTGGGCTATAATTGTTATAATTAGCTGACTCACCAGCTTAAAAAATGAGATCTGGTGTAGTCCACAGAACTTCTCAAACAAGAGTAATCAGAAAGGTCTTTAAGGAGCACTTCATCCACAAAATGACCATTTGTATATCAATTACTCACCACGTTACCTTGAATTCGTGAAGAAAACTTTGTTTTTCTTGCATGCCTCCAAGGTGAATGGAGAATACAAAAAAGCAGAACATTATTCATGATTTTTAGGAATCAGGGTCCACCTTTAACAACAGCTAATCTGTACCAAAACAACCATTTACAAACTCTCACACGAGTTGTGCAGTGTAATCAAAGTCTCATCTATCCAGTCGTACACTCAATATTTCTCGAATTTATAGATTATCGCAAAAACGTTACAATAAGAACATTCAAATGTGATCCCGTTCCTGTTCACCTAATCTGGAGTTACTGTAAATTAAATGTAAGCTGCACTGTCTACCAGGGAAATTTGCATCAGTCATTATAACTAGGGATGCACAATATTGGATTTTTTGCCAATATGACAACTAATTTGACCAATAACCGATACCACTATCGATATATCCACTTTTTCCTTACCTTATTTTAGTGTTCATCAGGTCTCTTCTGAAGTGGAATTAACATTATACTATGCATTCATACGCTTATCATGATGGCCCACCAGTAGATGGAGACATGAAATACAAAACATTTCAATGTATGTAGTATGCAAATTAAGAAGAAACATATTGGTGATTCTGGTGGCCGATATCGATGATGTACTGATATAAACAGCATGTTGGCCAAACCTGATATTTAATTTGAAAGCCAATATTGGCCAATGTTGATGATGTACTGATATTATCGTGCATCCCTAATTATAACAGCATTTCGGTGAAGATTCTTAGTCATCCAGGTCATGGTAATCATAAGTGCGATATCGTAACTGGCCAGGTGGGTCAATGGCTAACGTGACTTTAACCACTCTTTAAGGGTTCACATCCACACAGTGTTTAAAGCCTGTGAAACTGCACCAGTCCTTCAGAACTGAACAAGCTGGATGGATGAGAGGTGAAACATCTCCAAGAGCATAGCATTATTTACAGCATTATTTACGATATAGCATTATTTACATCACAAGTGAATACAGAGGCTGCCTTGTCTGATCTCTTTAAAGAGCTGGACTGCTCACAGACTGGGAGTTCTGATGCTGTGCTCATTGTTACTGAAGACTTCGATTAGTCTAACCTTAAGAAGGTTATGCCTGACTTCCGTCAACATCTAATCCCCTTTTACACTGCCTGTTCAAAGCGGGAATATTGTGCTGTCATGCCGCCTCAATGTTCTGTATATAAGGTATGATCACGCAATGGGGGGGGGCAGAGTGGTCTCGCCTTTAAGTTGCTATGGGAGGTAGTAACAGCACTGAAATGAAAACTGTAAACAGGACAGCTGGGAGGACGGTACCATGGGCAGGATGGGTGTGACATTTTGATCTGTCATGCATGCAACCCACCACGGGAGATTTAAAAAGCAGCTACTAGCAGTTAGCAGCTAATAGCTAAGAAAAAGAGCAGCAACTGAAATTCCACAAACTGGGAAAACAATGAGATTCAGGAACTCCTTACCCTCCAAGCAAAGGACGAGATCAGTTGCCAAATCAGAGATAAGGTAAATGATTGTTGTTGCCATGTTAATGCTATTGTTACTGTTCATAAAGCACCGCAGATGTGTATGTTGCATGTCACACGAGAGACTGACGCTGATGTGACACTGAGTCTGTGGGTGGTCTAATCTGTAGAGCAACAGATGCAGCTGTATCCAAAACCATGGATTATCATAACTATTCGGGATGCCATAAACACAGCAGTGCATCTTACAAATTAGGACTGCAGTCTGGGAACGTGAACAATTATAACACAGCAGCCTAAGACCTGAGAAGAGCAGTAAAAGATGTCGAACTTGTTGAACTCCGCTCAAGCAGAGCTCAAATGCACTTGTATGCTCAGGGCACGCTTAGGGCGCACTACTAATAGACACAAATGCTTTATGTTGAAATGTTTAAGTGAAAATGTACGTGTTTTAAAGCACTGACTATACGACTGGATAAATGAGACTTAGATTATACTGCACTACTTGTGTGAGAGTTTGCAAACGGAGGTTTTAATGTAGTTTTGCTGTTGTTAAATATTGACCACGATTACTTTTAATTCATGAAGAATGTTTGCCTTTTTTGGATTTTCTGCTCACAGTGGATTCATGAGAGATAAACAAGTTTTCTTCATGAATTCAACATAAGACACTGCATGTAATTGATATACAAATGGTCATTTTGTGGCTAGAGTATTACTTTAAGCAATTCATCAGTTATACCTAATTAGCTAAATAAATCATTTGGAAGAGAAAATGGAACTGACAAGCACTACATCATCAGCCTTGATGTGACAGTATGAATATCTGAACATTTTTGGTCTTAAAGATATAACAGACATTAAAGCTGTCTGTTTGAGTAGAGGAAAGAACCAAGGTGCCTGAGAGCTTCTTTGTGTTCCAATGCTGTTTGTTTTCAGATTATTTCCTTTGCTTTTTCATGCATGTCTGCTGTGGGTCTCTACATCCTGAGTATTCTATGTAATTGAGAGCAAGACCGTGACTTGGTGCACTCATTTATTTAGCCAATGAAGTCTCCCTCTCACTCTTTTTCCTCCCGCATTGTCCATCTTTTCCTCAGTCTGCCCCTGCTTCGTCCCCCTGAGAGTGCTTTGCCACTCCTGCTCTGTTCTTCCCTCAGCAGTGCCTTGGCTAATATAGCATGTGATTCGATTGTACCCACTCCCTGTGTTTGTGTAGTATCTGCCTCTCGCTCTTTGTTTAGTGGCCAAAATCCAAATGCAGCCCGGTCCAGCGATGCAGAAAGTGCTTAATGTGTCTCATCAGACTGTGGTTTTCAACAGGAGGTTGGAATCTCAAGCTGGTGGCGACTTAGTTCATTAGTAATATTTTACTGCCTCGTTGCACAAAATGAACATATTATATCAGTGGGGGTTCCTGAGTGTCAATGCCAGATTTCAGGCTTTCTGCACACTCCACACCCCAAGGCATTTCAATACATGCCCAAACTCTCAACTACCCCCACTGTGAACTTTTATTCAGCGATCTGTGCAAGCATGAAGGAACAAACAGCCACCAAACCAGGTGTTGGGCCAAATTGTTCATTTCCTGGAAAAAAATGAGTCCCTAGGATGTTCCTGCCAGGGAACAAATATCAAAACAATTAACAATTTGTGTTGTTTTCATATCCCTTGACATTTAAATAGTTACTAACAAACCTTTATGAATGAGCCAAAAAGCACCTGATCCTTTATATTTTCCTGCTGTTGAGCAGAGATTACATTGTTGGTGGTGGTATTGTCTCTAACCACCAGCCTCAACTACTTTTACAACTAATTTGGTTTGCAAACTAGTGTGTTAATTATTTATTAATATTATTCTGGCTGAAAAGTTTGGGAAAACAAAGTTACACAAAGTCTAAAATGGTGCTAAAGTGGAACAGGCCAATTACAAGGCTGCTTAAAAATTTATATTTCTTTTTATTGCACTCAGATGTGATGGAGACATAGGACACACATGATGCAGGGTAGCCAATGTCAGCCACAAGTCCCTCTTGACAACCCAATCACCAACATTTTGGCATTGTATGGTTCCGCAAATCATGAATACGTTACACTTGCACGTTATTAAGTAGCAAATACCTTGAAACTTTACATTTCAACAGCGCTGTGGTTAACGTGTGGTTAGGTTAAAACACAAAAAACACTTGGTTACTGTTAGAAAAAGATCATATTTTGGTATAAAATACCTCGTTTGGGAGGCACATCTTGGCAGGAAATGCAGCGCTGTCTCTTTAAAAAACAACTTTTCATGCCTAAAAGAGCCACCTGGAATAACAGTGACACATTGCTACAAAACACAGATGTTTAGTGTCCCAAAAGCCACTGGAAACACAGCAATGACTCGTTAAATCACAGCCAGTTTTGTGGTTGTTGGTCCCAAACAGTGGTCTGCAACTTGGCAGGTATCTCGCCTAGATGTCATGCCATCCTCCATCCCCTCTGCGCCCAGATGTCAGCTCATATAATACCTCACTTTGGAGACACTGATATGATACGTATGAAATGTTAATATGTAACATGATAGTGGTTGGACACGGGGTACAATGCTGACAATTTCTTCTGGCGACTGAGCTACTGTACATATTTATTGTAAAATATTAAAATCTATCTTATTAAGATCAAGATGAATACAAGTGAGCACACCGCATGAGCACACACAGACAGTAGGAGGTGTTGTCAGGGTCTGTGTTGTAGAGTGCAGAGTAATGATTCCAATATATTGGTGAACACTTGCGACGGAAATGAGCAGCAAATCAATCTGACAGTGAAATGGGCTGCTGGCTGCATTTACTGCATCTGTGTGTGTAGGCATGTCGGTAGAAATTGTCAAATAGCAAATGGAATACTGTGTGTTTGACAGTGTGTGTTTGTGTTCACTGCATGGGCATCAGTCAGATGAATGGCGCTCTGTGTGTGTGTGTGTGTATGTGTGAGAGAGAGAGATATCTGTCTCTATGCATGATAGGCCTGATAGTCAATAGGAAAAACAATGAAATATCTGTTGCAGGCCCGTAATGTTCCTATGAATATCTTGGTGGCAGAATGTCAAACAATAGCTTGCAGATGGAATATTTGAACAAATGGAATTGAAAAACACAAACCTGGCATTTGTGTTTTATTAAAAAGTACAACATGGAGAATAACAGGTGATGGAGGGAATGACCTCCATCAAAGGTCAAGATCCAGAGATTAACTCTTTATGGAAACTTGCCACATTCACACTGTGATCGCAGCAGGAAGCAGCACTGGGCTTTCGTCTGTGTTGAAATATGTTCAGACTGAACATGAAGACTAATTTAAAGATAAACCATGCAGACGCAAGATATCCAGAACACAGGAACCCTGAATGGAGCCCAAAGTGGCCTGACATACCGAGGTTCAAGCCTTGGTTGTGTTGTACTTCAAACTGCAATCTCCACGTTCTGCACGTGTCTGCATGTTTGCACGCACTATATCCTTTCAAAAGGTCATGGAAAATCATGTTTTAATCTGTGTTAAATATATACTTTCTTCCACCTAGTCTTTGTTTGTTGTCAAAGAGGAACTACCAAAGCCTAAAGGTCCAAACATGGTCAAAAGAGCAACCCTTTTGAATTCAAATGTCCCTAGGCTTGTTCTTGCAGCTCCCAAGTACATGCATGCAGGGGTCTCTTTGATAAAACAATGCGTAGGACCCATACTAAAAATGTACGTACAGACAAAAGCCAAAAAAGGTTCTACAATTTCTACAATCAGGGTTCCACCTCACCATCTATCGCCAATTTCTCGTCTCCAAAATGTTCATAGGCATGGCTCAAAGTTTCTCCAATCAAGTCTAGTCTTATAGATCACTACACTTGCATGGGAAATGGCTTACGTCTCTGTCAGGCCTTGTTTTATGCATACCCAATTTTTATAAATGAGACCCCAGGTCTGGTGTGCCTAAGCGCTATCCAATAAAGTCTAAACTACATCTCCTTTCTAATGTTTATTCTCCATTTTTTCAAAAAAGTAAGCAGCCTTACTGGAGTTGAGTTAGGCAGATTGTTCACATCAGATTTGTCAGCAGGTACATCACGGTAGGTCAAATGAATCAGTGCTTGGCAACAGTCAAAAAAATGTATGGCTAGAGAGCTCCCCTCCATGCAAAGAGCCTGAACTCAACTAGAACAGGTGCTGCAGTCACCTGTCTACTGAGCTGAACACACCAGGAGCCGTATCCACAAAGCTTCGTAGAACTAAGTGTTGTTCCTAGTGACAAAATTCTAATGAAATTCTTTGTGATGTTTTTTTAGAATTTCTCCTTAAAGTTAAGACTAGGTCCTTGTAAACATAAAGGTTATTCACAGAGCATCTTAGACCTTGTGGTGTCTAAAGTTCTACTGTAACGTCCTGGGTCAGATGACTAGATAGGGGCCCAGGGTCAAGAAGGTATATATGGCCCAGGTCAAGGACTGGTGAAGTCCAACTAGGGTGTCTCTCTGTCATCTGTTTATCTTTGTCTCACATTTCACAAAAACAACCAACCTATATAAGCAGGGTAGTTGGGGCTGTTATTCAGAGCAGTTCATATTGGCTTCGAACCCTCTGTCAGGCAATCCTAGGTGCTTGATTTTGATGCTGTACTTCTTGTAATAAACCTTTCTATATACAAGCAAGACGGTGTCAGCGGAGTCTCCTTCATCACCTTCACATCATCACTATTTAATAAACAACAACCTTAAAAAAGTTCCAAAGGTGACAAACAGGGAGGAAGACTTTCTGAAGAAGAGGAGAAAATTGTGGAAACACAAAAAGGTCAGAGAAATATTCTCCAAACACTGGATGGCAGTGAGTTAATGAAAGGCTACAGATTACATCATGCAGGGATAATATGTGCGGTTGATCTCATTAAGAATACGCACACATTCCCCACCCAAAACTGTAACACCAGAAATAAAATGATCACAACATTAAAATATTTGGAAAACTGGAAAAAACAACAGTGCAGCAGTGATGACTTTGGTCTGTCTCAACCTTTCATCAGCAGAGCATCACACAAGACAACCAGTCTCAGTTAATTTCCACTGGGTGTCCACACCACACAGGCTCACAAAAGGGTGTGTCTGTGACAACCAATCACATCTGTTAAAAGAACACATCACACCTAGCAACAGGGTCAACCACACCTCCTCATTAAGGTCAAAGTTTCAGTCCTGTCCTTGCTCAAAGTTGCTCTGAGAACTTTACTATATCACTCCTAAGCTAGGACTCCTTACTAAAACGTTTTTAGACTAAGTTTGGAGCTCTCTGAAAGTGTTCTAATGTTTGTGAATACAGCTCCAGGCCAATATCACTACAGCATCCAATATGCAACAATAATCAATCACAAAATAATTGGAAATTCAAATGAAACAAAACACATAATCCATGGCACAATACATATTCATATATTATTCATATTCATTCATCATTTACTTTGCTTTACTTAATTTAATGAACAAAAACAAAATATTCTGTGAATTATTAAGTCAAATATTTGGCTCCAACAATGGTGGAACTATCCACATCAAAAACTGCTCACTTGGCCTCATGGCTTAACTTTGATTAAAATCTGTCTGGCACTTTCTAAAGGCTACTTAACAAAGCAGTGAAGGACCTACTGTCCTTTAACACTGTCTGGCATGAATGATAAACTATGTACTTTTTCATTTGAACTGCAGTGACTCTCAGACTGATTAGATTCTAAAATGCCTTTTCAAAAATAATAAACACACTGAACACAAGCTGATGTGGCCCAAAAGTTTTATTGACTTCCGCTGCACTCACAGCGGACATGATGGTATGAAGTCACAGAACTGACAAGTGCTTTCTGGTCATTATGAAGGAATGACTATAGCTTTCATACACTTGTACAGCATATTAGACAATATGACAAAAAGAATCAGCTGTTCTCATCTTAATGACAGGTAGTCTTGAAAACACAGTATCATGAGCCACAGATAGGTATTTTTAAAAGCCTTAACATGCATCCCAAACACTAGAATAAATGTTGGAATCATGCGTTTCTGCAAACCACAGATGTATCAAATTTGCACATTATGTATTGAATATGTTGAAACTTTACATTTCAACACTGGGGTATGCGTGTGGTTAGGTTTGGGCACAAAAACCATGCAACTAATTTAGCAAGTCATTGCCGTGTTTCCAGCAGCTTTTTAGGCACCAAATGTGGGTGTTTTGTAACGACCCATTGCCGTCAAGTTTAAACGTAATGGATACATAACAACGTGCAAATGTAACGTACAATGCCAACATTTCCTTCGGGTGAGTGGGCTGTTCGGTTACTAACTAAAGACTGCGACACATTTTGGGGAAAAAATGAAAAATGGTCATTAAAACTAAGATCCATATTCCCTACAAGGAATATTTTTTAAAACATACAGTAACATATATAGTGGGTAACAATAAGAGGACAGCTGATGTTGGAATAATTGTGCCACTCACAAGCAGCTCCATTAGTTCTTCTAATCTGCAAAGTGGGGTCATTTTGTCATTCAGTCAAAACAATTATTTTCGTTAGTTTTGAAGAAACAGAGCTACCATAGGTGCATTTATGAGCTGGTGGAATAAGAAACTCAAGTCACAGCAACAACAAAGAAAGTCAATCTGCCGAGTTGACGCATGTATGCGGAAACATGGCCGACAAAAAAAAGTTCAGTTCAGTCTTTTTTTAAATTCACATATTGCACGTCAATATTTTGCTCAGCTGTAATTTGTAATATGGTATTACATTATAATCGTCACCTTATTCATGTAGAGCACCCTAAATTAGTTAGAAAAATGATTTATTAGCATTACTCAGGTAAAGCAATATTTCAATAGTTTTAGGGGATGTGCAAAAAAGCTTCTTTGTGGCGTCCATACTGTTTCCACATAACGACTTAAAGCCCATGAACACAACATAGTTGGAAGAACGACTTCCCAACTCAGGAAATGGGACCATCTGAGGAGGATGTAAATGCAGCATTAGTCATAGGTGTGCTGCCAAAGACTCAAGAGTCATTCTTAAAATACTGTTTCCAAATTTACTTGCCAGTACAGTTGATACCCATTAGAGCATCAATAGAAAAAATACAATTGAAAGTAAAACCCAGGCAACGTTTAACAGTGGCTACTTTCTGCAGACAGGTTTGATGAACCAAACTGCATAAAGACTGATTTCCTGAGAGCAGCTTTCACTGTGAATGGGAAAGGTCAAATGCAGTAAATGTCAAGGTGCCTCTTTATTAATCTGGAACCTTGTTTGAAGGAGGAATTAAACAGATTCTGGTTCTCCCCTGTGCAGACAGCCATGAGCTGGAGGATCTGATTCACAACACAAAAGATTTTAAAATCAAACACTCAAGAAAGTGTGTTCAGAGCCCTTGTGTACAGCTAAACCCAAAGGGAGTTTTAAAAGAGAAAAAAAAAAAGCGTGAAAGCAGCACTGAAAGACCTTCTGCCACAACCATCCACAAAAGAGCGAAAGCGTCAAATTAAACTATCTTGAATATCCGGTTAATCAAAATATCAAAAGACGCCAAAGTCGAGGTATCCTTGAGTTTTCCTTTGGACAAAGCAGGGGGCAAGAAGACATACAGAAAAGAGGCATCAAAGTCCCTTTCAATCTTGTCAGTCTCCCTCTACTTCCCGCCTCATTCAGCAGCTCCCCAAGGTGAGCCTTTTGCATTTTCACTTGGTCACGCCGTTCAGTATTCCAGGGTGGTTAATGGAATTAAAATCAATGACAATCTCGGTCCTCTTGGGCTTGAACTGCCTGCCAAAACACAGAGGAAAAAAGCAACAAACACATTTTAGTCAGGGACGCGCAGGTATGAGGACACACATGGAAAACACCAAATACAAACATGGATGAGGATGAAAGTCACTTCTTGGTTTTCTTATCGAGTTTCGCTTTCATCTGTCACCCAACCCCGATACATTGTCACAAGGTCTGGGTAAATTGTAGACAGAAAGAAGTGTGGACAGAAAAAGGGAGTAAGACCAAGAAGGAAAAAGAAGGCACACAAAAAAAAATGCTTTTACAGCCTGCTAAAGTGAGTTCAATAAAACCCATAAAGACTTCATTGTTTTTTTTACAACTTGTCATGTAAAAGCTTCTCTCTCTGTGACCAGGTGTCCCTGAGCAGATTATTAGTGGGCATGTTTACACTTTTTCCAACAGCTCCCAAAACACACATACACCACTATGTCCTGGACACAAATCCAGTCCAAAGCCAACCCAGGAAAAACCCAAACACACACACACACGTAGATTCTGACCCACCAAAAAACACTTAGTTCACAGCTACGTTTTGGGACCACCTGGACACACACTTCTTAGCCCACACTCAGGGCCCTATTCAAGCTATCTAAAGCCCTTTTTAGATAGGAGTTGTGCAAATTTGCAGGAAAGCCCAATCAGTCTTCTTTCAGCATTGGCAGTACAAAAACAAAATCGGGGAGTGCAGCAAAATGCCGCCTACCTACTTTTGTTTATACAGAATGCGCCTTTTTCGGGGCAATGGGGGGAGTGAGCAAGTAACAAAAGCGTAGCTCAGCGTGTGATGTAAACAGTGACGTGGGAGGGAAGCTGCGGCTGGTCAGTCCTTCGGCAATTCTCTCGTAAGTTGGCCCGTCCTTCACCGTCCCCGTCATCTGACAGTTTATGGTCTCTGTTTGCGAGGTCAAGGAGGACGCACAATTCCTTGTCTCCCCAGGTGCTCATCTGTGTCTGTCAGGTTTGCGTTTCCCTCTTGCTACTAGCTGCTCATTCCTGCTAATCAGCTGTTTCCTGTTTATCCACCGCCAGTGGCTCACACATGCGGTGTCAACAGCTCCTCCCACAAGTCATCAACAGCTCCTCCCGTTGTGGAAGGGTGCCTCGGTCTGTTTAAACTAAAAGGGTTTTGCCAATATGACTACCCTACAAGGCGGAAAATTGGGCACCTCAGATCAATTCGCCAATCCGGCTGTGTGTGTCTAAACGCTCGCAGCTTACCGGCAAAACGGCCTAACATTTGCGGAAAATCTGGCAGTGTAAAAGGGGCTAATAACATGTGGTCTGAAGCAGTGGTTCCCAACTGGTGGGTCGTGGTCCAAAAGTGGGTTGCGACACAGAGCTTTTATTTTGAAGTGCTGTCTCCAGCTGTAGAGCGAGTGACTAATGGACAGCTACTTAACAGAGACAGCAAACTAGCTCAAAGACACGGCCAACCGCAAGTATGATGCTGAGTGTATTGAACTGTGTGGACCTTGAACTAACGACTACAGAGAAATCTGGATTCAGTGGGAGGACAACTTGGGAACCAGTGGTGCCAGGCACAAGTGCATTTGAGGCGTGTCCAACTCCATTTTTGTCTAGTTAAATGGGGCTTAATCTGGGCATAAAGTAAGGCTCATGAGAGAAAGGGGTTTTATTTAGTCTCTTCATTTATAAATGGTGTGTTTGGGGCATAAAATTTAACCAATATGAGTTTCAACTCCCATTACCTTTAAAAGCCAGGTGTGCCTGCACCTGGTGTGCTGCTATTGACAGATTTATCAAATTGGAGAAGCAGTTTTCTGCTTAATAATGCAGTAAGAGCAGTAATGTCACTGCAGTAAATATCGTGGGGCATTTGGGACATTTAAGCAGTAGTTATAAACTTGACAGAGGAAACAACTAAACTTTCAGCTTCTGAAATAATCAAAGAAGTTACACCGCTCCTTGTGTAAATATGCACAATGTCTCTCTAGATGTGGAGCCACATAGCAGCTCTGCAGCTCTGCTCACATTCTACAGGATGTAATTACTGTTTTCTTCAGTAACAGTGTATTATTTCACCCACCAGCAACACATCCACACGTCCCTGTGAACCTACCTATGTATCACATCTCACTATCTGAAGAAAGCACATGTTAAATAGCAGGGAATTGCTCCGCCATTTTAACTTTAGACCAGGTTTTGCTATTTTTTTCCAGGCCAACCTCCCTAGGTAAAATGCTACAAGGGCTAAAATATGTGACTGTGCTCACTTAACTGATCCCTGAATTTAACGAGCGCTGTGAAGATTTCGCTACCATTGAGAAGGACCTGTTTTTCTGCTGATGTTCAAGCAGTGCAGGCAACAAGCCCTTAGAGCTTACTGAAAAGTACAGTGATGATACTCTCCATCACCAAGTCCCCACCAGCAGTTCCCACTGTCACAGTTCAAGAGGAGTTTGGAAAGGTCAGTAGCCATGGTCCCAAGCATCCTAAGGAGACCTCACATGGCCAGTGTTTCCCTCAGAATGACAGTATGTGTGGCTGCAGCTGAAGAGGGTGGACAGCAAAATCAAAATGCTTGTGCATCCCTTTGTATCATTCTGTGTCCTTTCTCTAAATTCTGAGTTTTTTTGCAGAACGCAGCGCAGGCGGAGCTCTCCAGCAGCAGTTTGTGACTTGAGGGGTGGATAATTAATCTGTTGAGCCGCACAGAGCTGATCAGATCAGAGAAAATTAAAAAATAGAGGCTTTTACTCAGTCACAACTCCAGAGGGTACCAGCTTCATGTGAAACAGACTACATTATAAACAGGCCGTTATTCATTAATCCCTCTGTATCTTTATATTTATACTTTTTTTATCCGCTCACGTTGCCTTGATAAAGTTAATGCATCACGCCATCATTTCAAACTCAACACTTCCTGTATCTGTTTCAAATTAAAAGCCTATTATAACTTCAGTTGAGAGAATCCCTTCATTTTCCAAATAGGCTTTTATTGTGAAACATTTGCAGGAAGTTGTTGTGGAGGATTCAGTGACTTGTATGTTTGCGTACAGTGCTTCAAATGTAGCTCTGCCATCTGCTGGTGCTTTTTACATTACTACAACATTTCATTTTAGCTGGCACATGAACAGACACAGTGACTCAAATAATAGTAATACTAATAAAAATAGGACAAGAATAACCCGATGACATCACACATGTTGTGAAAGACGACCGGGGATAATTGGCGTGGACCATCGTGTTGTCTGTCATATCTGTCGGCCAAGTCACGGCACGATTTTATGACTCCACAGTCGCGTAATCTGACATGGTGACTGTTGGAGCGGACAAAAATGTCACGTAGTGTGAACCAGGCATAACTACCTCTGGAAAAGATGACATACATCATTAAAGCCAAATAATCACTCTGAAATCATTTCCTCCTTTTAGTATTTGATTGTACTGGTACAGTATGTTCCATGTGAACTATGTCTTCGGGTTTGATACAAGGTACAAACAATGACAGCATGACGTGAATATAACAATACGGGAACCCTCTTTTACAAAACAGAGAAACCTCCTTTTTTCTTTTCTTTTTCTGGTTTATTTTATTCCATTATGTACAATTTATTATTTTTTATTATTGATGTTTACATTTAGTTATCTTTAAAATGTCTGACATGTAAGGGAAGACTTTATTTTGATGTTGGACAATAATCTCTGTGCTTTAGATATTCTTCTGAATAAGAACACAGTTGCTTACCTGTTCTTATAAGGTATTTGAACATTAATAAAGATATTGTGGGGAAAAAAAAGTATAATGATTTTTTTCATAACATGCTGGTGGTTTCTGATACCAGATTCAATATACTTGAATGTCAATATTTTACTAATTGAATTTAATTTGTTTCTCATGCTGCTGTATATTGGTAGCCATGTTTTTTGGTTGGATCACAGCAAAGTGCATCCCTCACTGAGTGAATGGGTGAGTGATGAAGTTACACCATTAATCTGGTGAATGTTGGAGTTTCCCAACTGGCGATTGCCCTTTCAAAATGAATCAGAGTGACAATGTTGCCACTGGACATGTTTTGCCGTGGCGGTCTGCAAAGGCAAAAAAAATCATTCCACGATCCATCGACTGATCCACTTCCTCTATACATGTTAGAGCTTAGATCGGGCCCAAAAAATCCAGCCTTACCCCACCCGAGCCTGTGCATGCTCTGTCCGAGCCTGGCCCGGCCCATCTCTTTAACTATAATTACAAGCCCGAGCCCGGTTTAAACCAGACTTTTTTTTTTTTAAGGATACGAACGTGGACATTGAGGCTGACTCTCATCTTTCTTTCCATGGCAAGCCCTCGTCATGTGCCTCTCAAGTGTCGAGGTCCCCATCTTTTTGCTGTCATATACCAGCACTGTGCTGCACTTGGTACACTCGACGAAGCCAACACACATGTTGTCACCGTCGACAACTGACATGTACGCAGCCAGTGGCGCCGTCACGGTTTCATAGCGTAGGTACTATTATGAGGAGCCCGACCCGTCCGAGCCCAAGGATAGTGGCAGGAAATTACGGCCCACGGGTCAGGTCGGGTCTGGATCGGGTTCGGACAGAGAATCTAAGCTCTAATACATGTATGGTTGTTGACGCTATACGAGCAGCGGCAGGCAACAGTTGCTCTTTGTCTACAGATGCAGCCCCGAATGCATTCATTACGATATCTGGGGACTTCAACCACCTCAATCCGGGCGAAGTGTGCCCAATTTTAAACAGGTTGTGTGCTGTCCAACCAGGGAAATAAGACACTAGACCTGCTGTCTGCCAGTGTTAAAGAGGCAGCCCTATAGCTCTTATAGCTATTCAGGGGATCAGAGCACAACATGATGTACCTTCTACTCCAGTATAAGCCTCTAGGCCAACAGCAGCCTGTGACTTGTGAGGAGACGGTCACATGAGACCACTGAAGCTCTGCAGAGCTGCTTTGAAATAGCTGACTGGGATGTGCACTGTAACTCACATGGAGAGGACACTGACGATCTCACAGTTGTATAACAGGGTACATTAACATCTGTGTGGATCATGTTCCAACAGAGGCTGTACACTGTTTACCCAACAACAAACTCTGGGTGACCACGGACATCAAGGTCCTCTTGAATGAGAGGAAGAGGGCCTTCAGAGACAGGGACAGGGGAGAGGTGTACAGGTTTAGAGAGAACTGAAGGAGAGGATTCAGCAGGGCAAGGACAGCTACAGGAGGGAGCAGGAAAAAAACCTCCAGGGAAAGAAAACTTCACTTCACAAAAATATTTGCCATTCAGTCCGTCATTGCTCAAGCTTTAAATGAGCACTAACTCAATCACACACATTTAAGAAACAACCTTGAAAATAACCCTCTTTCACATGAAAAACTTTTTTAAATAACTGCTTCAAAGCCTTTTTGCTATATATGATACATCATAATTCCCTCTCTAATATCTTTTTAATATTGCTGTGAAAACATTAAGAATTTCTCCTTCAAACAGCTGGATTTACTCAATTTTCTCGCCAAAACTAAAATTTCACGAGATTACATTTGAACACATTATGATGAAATTACAGTTTACTTCACCCGATTCTCAATTTCACTAAATAGAGCTTAAACGCATCATGACGTTACTTAATGCAACCTCTGTGAGCAGTTAGTTCCAGGTACGGGCTGCAAACACTTAACGTTAACTAGTTCTACCTAGTGATGTCATGAGAACCAATACTTGCGATACCTTTCGATTCCATGATGAAAAAACCCGGCGATACTCATTTTTGAAAAACCGGAAGAACCGATACCAGCGTAAGAATTGGACTCGTTACAGTCCATGCCTATATTCAGAGCGAGGGGGTGACGAGGAAGAGGAGAGAGCGGCTGCCTGCTAAAGCCCACATTCAGAACCAGTCACGGCCGCACTTTAGGCCAGAAAAATAGATCTGTTAGCAATATATGCAGTTTTAAACACCACTTTGTTTATTAATTGCTTTTAACTCGTTCCGAATTGCTTCTGAACCGTCCGTGCTGTGTGCAGAGCCTCGTCCGGACTCTGGACATCTCCCTCTCTCCACCAGCCCCTCCCCTAGGAGAGAGTCCAGTGAGTCCAGCCTGCGAGACGTGCAACACTCCGTTAAATGTCAAATCAGTAGCATTATAAGCAGATATGTTCCATGTTATTTTGTTTAATTTCAACAACACAGAAAACAGCTCGAACAAGCTGCGTGTTAGCCAACGATCAGGGATTTCACTCTCAGCAGTACGTGACTGCGCATGCGCGTCTACTTCCGAAACACAGCGGTTGGGGTGCATTTGATTTATTACACTGGGACGTTTGATTTTTCCACAACTGGACCACGGACGTCAAAAAACGCTGTTTGCACCGGGACAGGGCAAACAATAAATGAAACCAACGAAATTCCACACATTGTTGTGGCTGGCTCAAACGCTGTCAGCGTGATTTAAATAGTAAATATTTAAATAGTTTGAGTTTATTGCGGTTGTTGATCAATGTTTTTTACAACGAAAAATAGGTAGTGAGGAAAAGAGAAAAAGAAAAAATATAAGTAATATCAATCTGTTGATAGAAATGTTATTCTATATGCAAATATTTTAATAAAGTATTTCTTGTTTAAGTACATGGGATCTGAAACGAACCAGATTCAGTTGTTTAATATATATATTCGATGAAGTCTGAACAGGGTCCAACTAGATGTTCACTGTGACAGCAGCATTTATATAATATAATAAACAAGCTTATGGCGCTAACAACAGATCAGAAATGTGCAACATTTTTTGCCGACACAAGATATCAAACAATACTGTCGTATTAAGTATCTGTGAGCTGTAAATTCACCACTTCCAAGCAGCAGAGAGAAGATAATGTTATCTCGGAGTCTTACAGTGGAAAGTTTCTTCTCCTCTGTGCCACTGAATCACGTCCGCAGCTGTCTGTACCAAAGAGTAGCGTGAAAGTCAAAAGTGCTGATGCCGCAGCAAAATCTGGGTACCAAAACACGCCTAGAATTGCACTGTACACTAGACTAACTAGTGGACAAAAAAAAAACCCTGCTCGACTAACGATTTGAATCTCTGACTTTCAAGGGGCAGCCCTAGTAACAAAATACTGGCACTGCCCTGTCAGTAAACTGATTTTAATATGTATAAAAGCAGAGCAACTTGTTCTGTGGCTGTCAGCATTTTGGCTCGCTCTAAAAGGTCCTTACAATCGACTTCTTCTCTTCACCTATTGTCTGCTTCTACCACTCCTCCATGTTTTCCTGTATGTGTGGTTTTCGAACTGCCTGACATGACTGACATTGTCAGAGACAGACAATTGCAGCAGAGGTACTACAAACTATTTCGCAGCTTTACAGACCTGACCAGATCTGACCTTTAATTTAATCAACCAGGAAGCCTCTGGCATGCCTTGGAGCACCTCTCAAAAATTTCCCATCACCACCCACCTCGGAGCACCTCTCAAAAATTTCCCATCACCACCCACCTCCTGCATGTCATGACTGCTGCTGTTCACTGTGGTGGATCAGATGGAAACCCTTTCAAAATCAGGACAGGAGTCAAGTAGGGTTGTGTCACAGCTCACATTTCCATTTATCTGACTCGTACTACAGCTGTGTTATATCGATGAGAAGCTTCTATCAGGAGTTAACGTATTGCCTTGATGTTGCCCACTGTAGTTTTCTGGGGTATTTTTGTTGTCAATAACTGGTCAATGGTGGATGACAGTAGCTACAATGGAAGTAAACCAAGATTTCTATCTGTCTGAAACAAACACAATATCTATATTTTAAAATGTAAGTCTTGGGTGTCAGCTTCTCCTCTCAACACAGCACAGGTGTTTGACAATTCTCAAAGTGACACTGAGTTGGGCGGAGGAGTAAAGTTGGGAAAAGGTTTGTGCAACAAAAAGAGGTTAATTACAACACCATCACAATTTTCCTTTAAGGCGAAAAAGCAACACTTGCACTTGTTTTATTTATTCTTTTGTCTATTGTTCTTTTATATCTCCTGAACTTGTTGTTGGTTTCAGCTGGTGGTATTGTTATTATGTTCCTTTATGTGTATGTGTGAGTGTATGTATCCCTTGGCCTTGTGTAATAATAAAAACAGACAGCAAAAACACTCCCACTTGTTTTTGTGTGCCAGATCAAACCTGTTACTCACCTGCATTGTACGCCTGCCATACCGAGCAGTCTCCTGGAAGCGATCATCTCTGGTGATTCATGGTACTTATCAGAAAGATAGACCACTTCCTTTATTCCTGGTGTGACAGAGGGAGAGAAGGATTAAACAGAGGCACAAAAGGCAGACGTACAAATAAAGACCATTCATAGTCTTAGCAGAGACATGCTTCTCACCAAGGGAAGTGCATGACAGCAGAAGGCATGAAGAGAAAGAAAAGGGTAAAAGAGGAGACGGATTTGATTTAATTGCCGTTTTTATCTCCTTAATACGGCAACATCCGACAGGTGGTCCATCCTGCCAACTGTGGGACTCAGAACAAGATATTTCAGTAAATGCTAGACAGTAGTCACGTTCTATAGATGATGAATTTTTATAATTTTGGTGACCATCTTTAGGATGCACTTTATACTCTTCAAAAATGCTCCCAGAATAGTAGAATCAGGAGTATGCTGTTCAACACATTTGTACTGTGAGGTGCTAGGCTTGGGTGGGATTGGGTACACTAGATTATTTATCCTGATGGTATGATTTCCAATGACTACAATAATACAGACACTCCTCTTTCTGTTAACCGACAGGGCGGTGCTGTAGTAAGGTGATGTGTTGTATGTAGTGGACAGCACGTGCCACCAGAGGTCAGTATCAACTGATGGAAGAGGCAGCTGAGCTGAGAAAGACGCCGACTGCGGGTGGTGGGGATAACGTTACAGGACTAGGGAAATGCTGGCCAGCAACAGCAGAGAGAAACAGGGAAAAAACAGTAGTAGACCCTGCATATTTTTATATATATAACTCACTGAATCAAAGTTTATTTTGTTTATATGGTGATTGTTGGAATAATGAAAAGACTAATGCCAAAAAAAACATAAAGCAGAAGTGATGTGTGGCCTGTGGTGAGCTGCCATGCAACAGCTACAGAAAGCTGTGGCGGCCGCTCCAAGCTGCAAGTATTTAATTTTACGGTGAAGTCCAGCCATAATAAAAGTTTAGGATAAATTGTGGCCTGAGAATACTCCTTCTGTGACATGTTGACCTGTGTTACAAAGAATTTCTTCCCATCTGAAACACATGACCACACATCCCAGCCACAGAAAAATTTAATTATTGCAGCGGGCAGCACTTCAATGCCACTTGAGTGTGACCATGATGGTTTTGAAGAGTTGCATTTTGTTTTTGTTAAGTTAAAATGAAGTGTGTTTAACAATGCATTAACGAGCCAAACTTGAATTCAGGAGGGGTACGGTTGTGTTTTTCAGTCTAATAAAAGGAAAGTAGATGTGAGAATATTTCCTCTCTTGACATTTGAGCTTGTGGAACGTATCAACCTCATCGCTCTTACACATCTCCAGGCTGAAAGTTCCCCAGTGAAATATCAGGAAGGTATGAAGACATGAATACATAGATACCACCCAGGATTTTAAGGTGCTTCGACCATTACAACCACTAGTTGGGATCAAGACTGGTGATTGTGAAATGAATCTTCCTAAAGCATTTAGGTTGTCTGACACATCACTTCAGAATTATGTTCATTCACATTGCAAACGGTGCACATTGCCATACACCAGCTACAAATAGCCCATGCCTGCATATCTACATTACACACAAAGCCAAATGCTGTATAGTGTGATGCACACAGGCAAATGATAAAAGCCAGTTTCTTCCTTGTGACTTCAAAATAAATCTGACTGTAACTGAGATTAAACAATGTATTGCCTTTTAACAGTGATCATAACAAGAGCGTTTCTTTCATCCAACATTTTAAACAACTCCTATAAGTTACTCATGAAATGCATAAATGAATTCCTTTCAAACAACAGTGTTATGTTATATAATGATGGACAGTGTTATTCCACAATGCAGTGCAAAATGAAAATACAAGAGCTGCTTAAAGCGGATAAAAATTATAGGCAGATTATGGACAGTGGAAAGATAGCTGCGGGATCATCTCAGGGAAAAAGTTGAATTTATGGGGAAATGTTTTGCTGTCTTTATGAAACTTCAAAATTCAAGCGTCCAAAGTCACAGTTTGCGCGACATCCCTGTTAGTTCAAACACAACAGTATATGATGCAGATGAGTACATGGTGCATACTTAAGGCACAGTATTAAAGCGTGTATGTAAAATTAGGTTACAGCTATTATGTTATTACCACGGATTCTTATAAAACAGAATTTCCAATGGATGTCAAAGTGTGACTGCTGTAATGGTCACTGTGTTTTTTGTATATGACAACACATATCTGAAATGACAGCAGCTAACACAGAAGTGGCTGGTCACTCAGGAGAACACACACAGGTAGACGAAGAAAAATAGAGCTGAAGGAGCAAGTGACCACTGGAAATGATGGAAAACAGAGGGGACACAGAGGAAGAAATTACAAATCTATTTGGGTAGCAAAATGTATATTTGGGAAAAAGTGATATCATCCAAATTATTTCGTATTAAAAAGGTGGTTTGACTGGAAAATTTCCTATTTTTAGACACTGAACATTGAAACAAAGTCCAGGCACAGTTAGCAACAACTTTAAGCAGTTAACATAAAAAAATGATCAAATAAAATATCAAAACAGGCCTTAAAATATAGTCTATAGTCACAACTGACTAGAGCATGAGTGTGTGTGTGTGTGTGTGTGTGTGTGTGTGTGTGTGCGCATGTGTGTGCGCGTGCACGCCTGCTGTCAACACTCACCAGCCTGGATGATGAGCTTGGCACACTCATTGCAGGGGAAC
Source organism: Epinephelus moara (assembly GCF_006386435.1). Classification (NCBI taxonomy): domain Eukaryota; kingdom Metazoa; phylum Chordata; class Actinopteri; order Perciformes; family Serranidae; genus Epinephelus; species Epinephelus moara. Next base: position 13,019,865 of record NC_065510.1, on the reverse strand, counting down.
AAAGCCACATACATGGTGCAGCCTTTCACGTCAGCGCTGTTCTTGTTCATGATGGCATTCAGCTCTGCGTGACACACTGTGGGACAGAGCATTGAGATGGTCTCCAGTCAGTACAAGACGTTGCGAGTTTTCTTCTTTTAAGTTTAATTAGGATGTTCTGCAAACACTCTCTAGACAGGCAGGCATAATATACAAGGACATGGCTCCTGGATGGTGTATGCTTTCTGTGACACTGGAGACAGAAAAGCACTTCCTTTTCTCCAAAACGTCGCACAGACACAGTATCAGTTGACATTCATGATATTTAGGGATACACCTATTTATTAGTCGCACAACGGTATCGGCTGATATTTACCTTGTTTACTACCATTGGCTCATCAGCAAGTAAGATGACATTGAGAAATGGCAGTGGACGATGTTTGTGCAGGCTAAAAAGCAGGGCTCAAGACTTACAGTGTCCCATCATCCCGGGGACGACAGAAAACATGTCTGGGACAAACACAGATCTTTCCCAGGATACTGTTGGGATTAACAGACGCATTAAACTCACTATCGACATAAAAATAGTCCCAATGAAAACTGTCCACAGTGAGGTCTACGGATTATCCACATTAACAGTGGACATGTTAGTTGAATTTTTCAGTGCTTCTTCTTGGTCTTGGTCTATGTACTACTTGGTCAATTTAGTCCATCCATCCAATCCCCCCTATATTTGCTTTTAGTTTTAAAAGCCAACAACCACATTTTCATGGATGACGGATGAATCCTGATGTAACCTTTCCTCTAGCACCACCATCAGACACTTTCTGTGGCATTGTCAGTTCATTTAAAGTAAAGACAACTCAAAATAAGAAGAAGGGGCTCATTATGAGTGGAGAAAGATGTAGACTACTTCTCTGCCCTAATATCCCACCCTTACATGAGCACTAAAGGAGAAGGGAAGAGAGAGAAACAGAGAGAATGTCAAAGAAGAATGTGAACAGAGCATGTGGTCAATGGAGAAAGAGAGATTCCTTCATTATTTATCCTCTACCACCCTCTACAGGCCAAAGACTATCACTTGAGACATGAAGAGAACTCAGCAGCACAGTATGGACAACTAGTCAGTCACAGTCTTTGTTGCACAGATGCCTTTAAAATTGTATTATGTTGATTCCAGAAACCCTCCCACTCAATTCAGTATAATCACTACAGGGTTCTGTGCTGTTGTGGATGAAACCAGGAGCTCTTTTTGTAGTTACACACTTCTTTCACCAAACTATTTAATTCCAAAAAAGAATAAGGCCAGAATGATTATCCAAAATAAAGCAACAAAAAAGCAGGAAGTGCATTTGCACATGTGTTCTCACCGTAAGGGTATTTAGTGTTAAGCCGGTCGTCAGCAGAGCGGGACCACGGCAGCAGGTCATCATCACAGCCATTGGGCATGCCATTGTAACCAATGCCAACTATCTTATTCTCCTCGTTCACTATACAGGCCCCCACCTGCAGAGAGGGAGACATGTTCCACAGGTTAGTCTGGCTATAACTTTCATGAACTAATCCAAGATAAAATGCAGCGGTAGTATTTCACACACTCTAAAGACCTGAACATTGATAGGATCCCTTTAAATCCTGCTTGCTTTGTGATGAACACCATTTCTTTCAACCATGATGGTCTCTTACACATACATGTCTATATGTGTAAGTGAAGATCTTTTTGAAATGTTCGGCTGTGTTTGTTTGAGGATTTAAGAGCTATGTTCATGCTAACTGCATCCTCCATTTTGGTTACCTGCTATAATGACTGTTGTAAGAGCTTATGGGCCTCGCTGAGCCTCTCCCCTGTGCTGCACATTTTACCTACTGAATGCAATAAAAACCCTCTTACAGTTGTGCCATTATGCAAGTGGGAATTTGAATGTGCATCCATATTAGGATACTATATGGGCAACACAACATTTACAAGTCTAGTACACCAAGTGATTGTGTGATGGTTTCAACAGAGCATACTACACCCTAAAATACAGATTCCAGATCAAACCGAGGCTGTAAGTCTGTCAGTTTGACATCTACAGGCAAGAAACTCTTACAGTATGGGGAGAACATGCACGCTCACAGAAAGAACACAACTAGCCTGTGGATGTAAACCAACAACCTCCTTGTTGTAAGCCACAGGTTTAGGTACTGTTCATATTTGAACGATATTGGTATTTTTTCCATTGCCTTGAATTTCATAACTTTACCCAATGGTACCTTTTTTTTGATATTTTATTTTCTCTGTAATTACAAAAATGTAATATTTAAATGCAGTTCTGCTCCTCTGCTCTTCTCTAATCACACATAGAGCTAATCTTCTGTCTCTGTCTGTCGTTCTGCTTGTTTGTTTGTGTGTGTGTGCCTGTCTGTGTGTCCGCTTCTCTAACAGTGATACGAGGATTTGATAAAATAACACAGAAAAAACAGACCAGATGCCGGAACTATCGGTGCAGATCAGCTCTGCAGCAATAGTTTTGGCTAGCTGGGAGGCCAACATAGTGGCCAGTGAGGCGATCTGGGAAGGTGATAGAGCGGCCAAAGGGGCAGCTGGCTACCCAGTGCTTCTGCCTCCTGTCTGAAGTAGAACCAAGGGGCTCTGCTGAGATCCAAAACTACTGTGGCAGATCAGCGCTGCAGCAATAGTTTTGGCTAGCTGGGAAGCCAAAGGAGCAGCCAAAGGAGCAGCCAATGGAGGGATCTGGGAAGGTGACAGAAAAGCCAAATGGTGCAGATGGCTTCCTGGTGCTACCACCTCCTGTCTGAAGTAAAACCAAACGGCTCTGCTGAGCTCTGTTGCTGGCCTTGGAGCTCCATGGCTCGCTTCGAGGCTTTGGGGCCCTTCCCCTTCTTGTCTAAACCTGCCGTTCTCACACAGATGTGCACCCAGGTACCAACATTTGGCACCAATGGCTTTGATGTGAATCCATATTCTTAAAAGTACAAAGTTCGGTACCCAACCCTACGAAGCCAAAGTGCCAAAACCCTCATCATCTCTAATTCCACTTTTCTGGGCCTCCTTATTGACAACCCTCATTACAATCTGTTAATAATACCACAGAATCTGTTTTCTTACCAAGTGTAAGACTGGAAAATACCCGTCTTACAAATCTGAGTTAAACCAGGTATCTGTATGTTATCACTTTGGAGACATAACGTGAGAATAATAGTAAATCTGAAAGACTCAACATTTATTCCTGTACAACTGATGCCTCAAAAAACAACATAAACTTTGTGTTTCTTGGAAGCAAAGAAAACAAAGGTCAATGACAATCACTGTTCCTTCAGCCCATTTAACTTCCCTTCTCTATATTTGCATCAGGGACTTCTGAGAAAGGTACACCAGCACCCTGAGTTAAGGACCAAGGCCTCCCCTACTATACCCTTAGATTTGGGTTGTCTGTTGCCCACTTGTTTGTTTGGCTACCTTCTGTGATTTTTTCCCCCCACAAAAACGTCTTCTTAAAAATGAATTAGAAACATCTTTGTCAATTTACACACTCACCTGTGAGCTTGGGTCTTTGCTCCTTTGGGCGGACAGGAAGGCTACAGCCATAAAGTAATCTGGCCATTCCAGGTAGTCTTTCCTCTTCTTAGTTGTGCTGCTACAGAGAGACACAAAAAAGACAGAGAGAGGACTTTAAGTTTGAGATCTTTCTCTAAGATCACAAAGCCTTGCAGCAATTTCTGTCTTGTATTACCAGTTGTAAACTATTATGAGTTGCAACACAATCATCGTGAACACAGCCACTTTAAAATACCAGAATTATATTCTGAGAAGAAGCTTAATGTGTATAATCGTCAGTAAAAGCTCCAACATGATGAGTTTACAGTCCACCTCTCTTACAAGCACCAGGGGAACAGGTTGTAGTTTAATTTACTGAAATCTCTTCGTCTAAGAAATATGTTTTTGCTTTATTTCGGCTCTGCTTGATTTTGGCAGTGTGCAGTGTACTCAAGTGCCATACTTAAGTGTTTGGATGGTATGCTACTTATCACATTTTCAGTGGCAATATCTGCAAAGATTAAAATACAAAACATTTGGTCATCATATACAGCTGCATGCAAAAGTTTGGCCGCCCCTGGTCAAAATTTGGTGTGGTGTGTATAGCTAAGCAAGTAAAAGAAAACCTGATTTCCAAAAGGTAAAAGGTTAAAGATGACAAATGTCTTCAATAGTTTAAGCAAGATTGCCTTTTTTATTTCAATCTTATACAATTTCACAATAACAAAAAAGGGAAAGGGCCTGAGGCAAAAGTTTGGGCACCCTGCATGGTCAGTGCTTCGTGGCGCCCCCATGAGCAAGTATCACAGCTTCTAAATACTTTTTTTATCCAGCCAAGAGTCTTTCTGTTCTTGTTTGGAGGAATTTTGCCCATTCTTCTTTGCAAAAGGCTTCTAGCTCTGTGAGATTCTTCGGCTGTCTTGCATGCTCTTTAGGTCTATCCACATATTTTTGATGATATTTAGGTCAGGGGACTGTGAGAGCCATGGCAAAACCCTCAGCGTGTGCCTCTTGAAGTAGCTCATTGTGGATTTCAAGGCGTGTTTAGGATCATTGTCCTGTTGTAGAAACCACCCTCGCTTCATCCTCAGCTTTTTTAACAGATGCTGTGATGTTTTCCTACAGAATTTGCTGGAATTTAATTTAATCCATTCTTCCCTCTACCTGTGAAATGTTCTCCGTGCCACTGTCTGCATCACAAGCCTAAAGCATGATCGATCCACCCCCGTGATGAACAGTTAGCATCAGGCTTGTTTAGACGCAACTTTGCAAACTTCTGATGCTGAATTTTGTGGCGAGGACACAAGAAAGGTTTTCTTGTAATGACTCTTCAATGATGGCCATATTTGTGCAGGTGTCACTGCACAGTAGAACAGAGCACCACCACCCCAGAGTTGGATAAATCTCTCTGCAGGTCTTTTGCAGTCAAACGGGGGTTTTGATTTGCCTCTCTAACAATTGACCTATGGCCTAGCCCCGCCCTCAGACGCGATAAGCCAATCGCAGTGCGTATAGCCATTCCCATACACTCGGACATTCTCTGCCTGGACGTCCATTGAAATGCATTACAGAAAGTAAGTTTTGTTTGGTTTTATGAGCTTTTTCTGAGATTTGAAGTTTAAAAATTGTCAAACGGTGTACATGGGGTACATGCAACTCCGACACAAGGTATCCTGAGAGGCTGGGCGACAAGGTGTATTTTTTACACTTTAAACCACATCTCAACCGTGAAAAGTGTCTCCTTTGGATAAAGTTGTGTGGTAACGTTAGACCACAACATCAACCCAATGTGAATAAGATTAACAAGGATGTCTACATCTGTTCTAAGGTAAGTCAACATCGTGTTTGAGGCAACATATTGTCACTTTGCTGGAAAGAAATATAAAGTTATCTTTAACATCTCTAGCTAACGTTAGCTAAAGTTAGCCTAACGTTAGCTCCTAGCTGCGTTGGGAGTTCATTAACCTATTTTGTTCTAGTTTTTGTACTTTGGACAACAGCTAACAATGATGTACGATCACCAGAGGGCTCTAGTTAAGCTAACGTTAACTTCTGGAGCTTAGCTTCATTAATTTATCTGTAATCGCAGAGATAACAAAGGTTGGCAAACGTTATGCTGAATGATTCAGTGTAAATACTGTAGCACCAAACTAACAGAGAGACACTCTTGGTAAAGATGGTAAAAAGGCCGTTATCCTTTTCTCATATTCTGAGCCAAAAACCTTAACTTCAGTGGCACTTTGATGCACCAAAATTTGATTATGTCTCCAAAAATCATCAATAGCCTCCTGCGAAATGCCGTGTACTGTGATACCTGCCATAGCGCCGGTCACTGAATNTACTGTAGCACCAAACTAACAGAGAGACACTCTTGGTAAAGATGGTAAAAAGGCCGTTATCCTTTTCTCATATTCTGAGCCAAAAACCTTAACTTGAGTGGCACTTTGATGCACCAAAATTTGATCATTATGTCTCCAAAAATCATCAATTGCCTCCTGCGAAATGCCATGTACTGTGATACCTGCCATAGCGCCGGTCACTGAATGTTGATATTTTGTCCAAGTGAGTGGAGGGGGCGTGGCTTAGCCATAGGTCAACTCTGCAAGCAGCTCTCTCAGAAAGTTTTCTTGGTCATCCAGACCTCAACTTGACCTCCACAGTTCCTGTTAACTGCCATTTTTTAATTACATTCCACACTGAGGAAGCACCTACCTGAAAACACTTTGATGTCTTCTTATATCCTTCTCCTGCTTTGTAGGTGTCAATTATTTTAGTTTTTTGGAATGCTAGGCGGCTGTTTTGATGAGCCCATGGCTGCTGATTGTTGGGACAAGGTTTTTGGAGTCAAAATATTTATAAAGCTTTGAAATTTCCATCATCTGACCTTTCCTAACCATGATCGCGAACAAGCCAGAGCCCTAACAAACTAATTAAGGTCAGAGAGTCTGTTAAAAGTTGCCTGAGAGCTCAAATGTCTTAGCATGCCCAAACTTTTGCATGGTGCTCCTTTACTTTTTTCCCCACTCTCAACAAAAATGACACATTCATCTTGCTGAAAATGTTGAAAAGCAGGTTTCATCTTTAACTCCATGCCCTTTGGAGCTCACTTCATCTTCTCACATAACTATTGGCGGCAAAAGAAGTTTTGAGCAGGGGTGTGACCAAACGTTTGCATGCCACCGTAAAACTAAGAATTATCACACAAAACACTGAGATATCATTATTTATTACAGATTTAACTACCAGCTAGTGTATGCTTTTGATTTTCCATGTAAGTGCAGCTGAGCTAAAAATACATACAAGTGAGCATTGAATAACACAGTATAATAAACAGCACCAACAGGGGGCATTTTCTGTACATTAAGTTATTTAACCTGTAATACTTTAGGTACATTTTGATGACAGTACTTCTGTAGCTTTACTTCAGTGAGAGTTTATATGTAGGGCTCGTTACAGAGTATTAACGTTACTCAGACTGGTATTTTAAAGATGAAAAACGTAGAGAGTTAAAGGAATCAACTCAACAAACACTGGGGAAACACAACAGCACGAGACACCATGGTATGGTACCTGCCCGTTGACTTTACCTTTCTCGGTAGATGTTTGAGCCTCCATGTTGAACGTAGACAAAAGTTAAAGTTAGTTAACGTTACCCGTTTAGGTGAACATGCTTCGGCTGCTGAGCTTCTTCCATGGTCTTCCAACTGATGGACACTCTGGAGGTTGTTCTGCTAATCTCGGGACTGTGTGTTGCTGTGTTTGTTAAACGACCAAGCCAAGCGCGGTAAAAGACTGCGACACGCTGCATGACGTCAACACAGAACAGGAAGAAATCTCCCGCGCTGACCTTTTTTTTTTTTTTTTTTTTTAAATACAAACTTTATTGAACATTGGAAAAAATACAGACTCTCAAAGAGCATAATGAATACAGATTAAAGTTAAATACAATATAAAAATAAAAATTGTGGGATTCTTGTAAGGAAAAAACAAAACAAATCAAAAACAAAATACAGTAACAAATAAGGTGCACATAAATTTCAATATAGATTAGGCATTCAAATTAACAACGGAGCAGAGACACAAGACAGGAAAGGAAGTCATAAATTAAAATAACAAATAGCGAGCAATGTCTATACTCATTTTTCTTGCAATTTTGATTGTTTCAATTTTTTTGCGACATAAAAAACACCATTTTAAAATCATAAATAAATCAAGGGAAGGAGGGCTTACAGTTTCTCCATTTTGCACAATGAATATGGTATTTACCAAGTAATAAAATTATATTAATAATATCTGAAACAGAAAAGGCCAAATCATCCATGTAAAGAATATTTTGACACAATTCAAAAGATGGATTAATTTTTAGTGATACTCAATTTTTAATGTCTGAACAAAACACTGAGATATAGGATATAAAAAACAAAACAAATGATCCAGTGTTTAATTCTCATTATTGCAGAAGGAACATTGATCCACCTCAAATCTCCCACGCTAACCTTGGCCCGGCCTTTGCCCCCACCTTTGCCTTTCAGGACAAATTCTGACTCTCATTTTATTTCTACAATCTGATTCATTAACTAGGACAGTGCAAAAAGGAGGAGACGTGTTTAATCATTTTTAAGGGACTTGGGTCTTTTATTTTGGTTTAGGGGAGGGGCATACAAATTTAAACGTTTGTATTTTGTATTGATTTTACCACCGATTTCCAGAGAAAACAAAGGCATGCCTTTAAGAATCGCCAAAACCACCAAAATGGCACCATTTATCATAGTCAGAAACTGTAAAAACAGAGATTATAGTTAGATTTTTACATTTCCAGTGGCCCTTAGACGCATCATGTGTGACGAATGCGTCTGTCAGAAAAAAAAAACATTATCAAATCTGAGTTTAAAATTGTGATATTTCATCACAATCACGTTATTCTATATCTCATTTAGAGTTTTGCCAGCATGCAGGACAAGAGCGAAGAACGAAGGCTTTTTTTCAATTCCAGGATTTTGTCTTTAACTTTTAACTTTCAAACAATGTGGGAGGGAGGGTCATGCATTTTCCACCAGTCACTTATGGAAGCTCAAGGAAAATATTTTGAGGAGGGTCAAAATAAATTAATAAAATTAGATAAAATAAAGTTACATTCCAGCCAACCCGTCCTCTGATAATGGGATCAAAACTTATAGTTCTGCCTTTGTATTACTAAGTTGGATTTATTTGTGTCTTAAGAAGTTTTAATGCGTTAAAAATAAACGGTGTCACCACTTCATCAGTTTCTGAGGGGAATCCTTACATACAATCGTTGCAAGACAGAAAACAACTACCCACACAGTTTTCCTTGTAAGAATTGTTAAGACATAACACTGATTAAACTGGGCTGAAGAACTTATTGTTTATGGTGACATTATCAAAAATCTGATTTTTTAATTTTATTTGTAGGCTAAGAAAAAATGTAGCTTGTATGCAAGATCATATTTGACATTTTCATTTAAAGTGGTGTGTTTGCCTAAGTGCCCACTAGATGGCAGTATTGGAGCACAAATGACAACCTGATGAATTTTGAGTAGATTTGTAGAGAAAGAAATATTTTGGTGTTCAGTTCTTTGTCACTGATTAGCCTGCTTCTGAGTGGCATTACATCATTTCTATTAAAAAAATAACCAAAAAAACCCTCTGTTTTCAGTGACACGTCTCATTTTCGTAAACTGATAAAAGTCTTGAAAAGGGAACCATTTCCATTTCTGGTTTACTGATAAAGAAGACTGTGGTGCCACTCTCCATGCCAGAAAGTGCATTTATTGAGGAAATAAGAGAAGAATTATGTAGTTTACAATGTGAACTTGTGCCTTTGCAGAGCCTGCCTAGGTGAATCCACCAACTGGAGCTCACTCTCTTCTCTCCCTCTGCTACAAAAACATGTCCTGTGCTGTCAGCTGTGTACATCAGACCAAAAATGCTCCTGTCAACTGAATCAACTTCCAGGGCCTCTCAAATGTCACATAGGCAAGAAATTAGAACATTTCATTAGTAAATAAATTATGCTTTGTTTTATGTCCCAATTTCAGTCTTGAAAATTAGCTATAGAGACCAAACATGACCAACATGTTTGTTTCTGCTGTAGAGTTGGGCATTTGAACATGGACATCTATGGGGACTGACTCACTTTTGGAGCCCGTCTCAAGTGACAATTTGAGGAAGTGCAGTTTCTGGCTCTTCTGCGTTAGCTTAATTTATTTTTTGTTATGCCCAGCAGGTTGCCAAATGGGAGACACCAACATTCTGTCCCTTCTTTGAGTGGTGATGCAAACTCAGCATGTTCACTGTCAAGCATTTATTTGCATGGACTCAGTGAAGTGAACTTTATTTGTTGCTCCACACATGCACACACACATACACTACCAAAAACTGTAGTAAATGAAAAACAATTAACACAAGCACCTGCAGTTTTAACAATGCAGGATTTATTTGATGAGGGTTAACACAGCGGAAATCATCTGCTTTGCTCTCATCAGCCTTTATCACCAGAAATTCATTTTCATGTTGACAATATTTCTTCCTCACAGTCACTTCCTTTGAGACCTGAGTTAAAGCAACTACAGAAGTTTCCTGGCTCGTCTTAAGTACAGATAGCTTTGTTAGAAGAGTTACAAGCTGAGAGGCACATCATAGTGATAATTTAGTTTAATAAGGAACATTAACAATGCTAAGATGATAGAAAAGTGCACTAAAATCGTGGTGTATTATTACATTCAACACAAACTTAGATGATTATCATTTCTCATAATGTATCTGCAGTTTTGTGGAGGATTCAGTGTTCTTCAGCAGACTGGAGGTGCTCTTCAGCCTACAGATTTCAGACACAAACACAAACAATGAATTTTATCCAGATTATGTGCTATCTGGCAAGTGCAACACAAAAATATGGCAGGTACACCAACACCTCCTCTACAAGATCAAGACACATTCATAAGATTAAAGCTCACTGCTGCTTTTATCGAGCCAGGCTGGATGGAGCGATAAGATCAGTGACTAAAAATCAGCAGACCTATCTCACAGCCTTGATGTGGTTAAGTGTGAACTGTAATGTTGAGCAACTATAATTAAAAACTTACATGTTTGTGATCCTCTCTAGCCTCTCCTTAAGATCCTCCTGGACAAAAAAACAGAAAAACAAAACAAACACAGGACAGACAAATAGATATGTTTCTTGAACAGATATTAGGTAATGTGTACTGAAGAAAGATTAACTGCAGCAACATGGAATAACCTGAAAGCAGACATGCATGCAGATGGCTAGCTAGGATATTATGTACTGTTTGCATCGTTCAGTGAAATTATTCTGTATGTGCAACAGCGCAACACTATAAAATAGTGCAGTCAGGACATGTGAGACATTTTTAAAGATACACTGCAGAATTGGAAATGAGTTTGCTAATGCCTCTAACTAATGTTGTTAGAATTTATTCTGTTTTCTCCTGTCACACATACAAAAACAGAAGCTGATTCATAAAAGAAATACAGAAATCATAATTGCTAATCAGTCAATGTTCTGCTGCCAAGAAAATATGATGTTAGTGGAGCATCAACTTGCCAACTAAAGCTAAAGCCCTACGATCCAGTGTGTGGGATTTAGTGGCATCTAGTGGTGAGGATGCAGAATGAAAACTTCACCCTTACGCTGGCCGATGTGAAAACTCAGATGGCCCCATCTAGTGCACGTGTTTGATTTGTCTGTTCTGGACTTCTCTACAAACAACATTGCGGACTCTGTGGGAGAGGACCCACTCTGTATATAGATATATATATCAGCTCAATCTAATGTAACAAAAACACCTTCTTCTCAGGTAACTATGAACTAATGAAACGCCTTAAGATTCTTTTTCTGAGTGATTTCTGGAACTGGAGGGAACTGAAAGGTGCTCTGTTATTTGCCCACCTCTTATAAATACTGTGACTGTCTTATTCAAACGCATGGTCTGGGAAAACAATTCCCCAAAATGTTTACAACACAGCATAACAGAACATGAAACAAATAATACAACAAATACGGTGATGTCATTCACAAAATCATTGAACAGCTGGAATAGATTAGATTTGATTATCCACAGTGACAGGAAGGGGAGTCCTTTGCTTTGCCTCACCTTTGAAGCATCAGACGTGGAAACTGAAGAACACGAAGAGGCAGATGACGGACATGGCGGCGGCACACTTAACTAAGAGAGAGAGAGGTGTGAAAGCAAAGGGAAATGCAAAGGAAATGGTCAGTTTAAAACTTTGTTTAGTCAAGGATTAATCTCAAAACTGGCTCAGTGCTAATTTCAAGCGAATCACATTTTAACATTTAACAGTTTAAGGGGATCTTGTTATGGTTAGCAATTTGTTACAACCACTCCATTGTTCTGTGAGGATGCCTTAATGCATTACCTGTACATTGCTCAGATCTAGTTTAGTTTCCAGTAACAGGACCCTGCTCATCAGATTTTCCCAGCTCTTCTTGGATACAGTGATGACTTGTTCATCATACTGGAACAGAATATAATTAATAAAAAAAAGTTGGCTGCAATTGTAATGTTTTATTACATTTCCTTTGCCATCTGTCCAATAAGGAAAAATATTAAACAAATGGGATCGGATATTAAATAAGTAGAGTAAAGAATGTCTTGTCAACCTTGTCTGTGTTTCTCCATTTGTCAAGTTCGTCCAGGCGTCTCTCAAGGATACTGAGCCTCTCGAGCCCAGACAGAAGAATCTCTTGTTGAGCTTCCAGTGCTGAAAGCCTTCCCTCCACCTCTGATGACTGAAAGACAGGAAGACAGTTATATTACATATACGTATATTGGCATGTGTTCAGACTCCTCTGGAAATATGTGGGGCGGATTAGGTGATCATCAGAGCTTAAGGCCTTTCAAAGTTTCAGTACAACAGAATCCATTTGTTGTCTAAAGGTCACTTTGTTGTTCTGGTGAATGCTGCAAAGCTATATCAAAAATTGTTTTAAACAAAGGCATTTTAACTCCATATTCATAAATTCCCATTGACATCCTTTAACCATTGTATCAGAGAGGGAAAAAGGCCACAACCAGTTTTATTTAAATCATACTGTCTCCATTTATTGGTAAACAGGTCAAAGCTTTTACTACATTGAATCTATTAATTAATGTCTATCACAAACTTTCACCTAGTCTTCACACAGGTTTTGTAAATGCTTACATTAAGAATGTTCTCCTTGTCCTCCTCCTGTCCTGCCAGCTCTCTGATCCCATTTTCAGCAGAACTGGAGTGGACTTCATTATCAGAGGCACGGGTTACATTATTGGAGGAGCATGCTTCAGCTTGGGAGGAGATTGTGGGAAAAGTGGAGGGATTTTCCATGTGGTTCACAACAAATGGCCTCTTGGACACCTGAAACGTATAAAACCAATGCCATAAAACATTTCTGTCATATTGTTCACCACTGTTCATGTGCAGTTCTGTGATGGGGGTTGCAGGCTTCGCCACATTTTAGAGGTCGCATGCTAAAAATTTGTTAAGAGCCACAGGTTTACACCACTTACTGTATTATCTAGATCTTTTTTATGATTGCAAGAAAAAAAATTACTAACAGAACAACATGATGAAAACAAAAAGAGCAAATGCAGAACAATTATTAAATATTTAGTCAAGGAACAAGAGAACAAAGTGATGTTGGTGTTGGTGTGTGCGTGTCTGTGTTTCACACTGTCAGACTGGAATAACGCTATAAATGTGGATAGGTGAAAGGGGAGGGAAATTAAGCTTTACCTTTACCACTACCAATGCTACTACTACAACTATCACCACCACTACTACTTCCACTATCGTTACAACTACCAACAACTGTAACTAAAGACCATGTTGTTATGGGATCACTCCAGCTCCAATACAGCGATCTGCAACTTTAAAGAAATGCAGGCCAGGGGCGTAAACTGGAGGGCCAATGACTCCTTTCCTACCTCCTAGTCCCTACTACTGGCACCCTTGCTCAGACTACACCCATCTTCCAACTCTGCCTTCATTGTGATCTCAACTACACACTTATAAAGTTTTGTGAATGCATCCTGCATGGTTGTGACGCTATCCTGTTGAGAGAATCTGTCAACACACAGAGAGACGTATTAACACCTGGCAAAGTACTCAAAATGGCTTCTGTGGTAGTTCCTGCTGCAATCGGTGTCTCCAGGCGCACATTTGCCATGACACACACACAAACACACAGACTCACAAGGTGAAAACAATACAAGCACTGCTGTCATGGCTGGTAATTAAGTCAGGGAGAGTGCTGCTGGCACTGCCGTCCTGGACACAGGCAGTGAAGCGGGCGCTGTCAATGAGCTCCAGAACGGGTCAGCAGGGTCAGGCTAATGCAATAAATGTGGTGTTCCTCGATTTCCAGTTCATGAGGACAGTTTTCTTGGCAACAGTTAGAGCCATGAGATGTAATCTACTGTTAATGAGTGCGCAGTGCCAACTGGCGTTGCACTGGGTGCAATGTGAACAGATTTCTGATGAATCCCCTTTTAACCATTTCTTGCCCTGTGAAACAAACTCTGTGGAGAATTTTATACTGGCATTGTTTGTCATTTTATTGATGGTATGGATAGAGTTTTTTCAAGAGATGGATGTTAATTAAATCTGAGGCAGAGGGAGGAAGATCCAGGTTGGTGGTAATAATGTTAAATTTTGACTGAACAGATGAGTGAAGTTGCAGATATTCCAAAAAATATTTGCTCCCGAAGCCAAACTTCTGGGCCAAGTGGGAGAATGAAACAATGATAACATTATGAAAGATGTGTTTAAGATGTGTGTTTGCTTTTTGGGTTCATGTGTGGAAAGTGGTTTCTTGTTACTTCGAAACTGTTCCAAATAGGACAAATGTATTTTTATATGATTTTCTGCAATTCAACAGGTTGTCAAGAGCTGCAGCTGTTAACATTTTGAAACAAGGATGCTGTTTGATAAACAGGCTGTGAAATGATAGATATGGAACCTGAGTGTCTTTACAAACTGTTCTATATCTAACCATGTGTTATGTGATTGACTTGGGCGGATTCATCTGACCAATAACAACGCTGATTTGCCAGAGAAGAGTGGTAACAATGTGGAGCTTCAAGTCCTCCTTGTGTCTTCAGTTTTTACAGAGTGGCCGGTTAAATCCTTTGTGTCTGTTTTGCAGTAGAATTTGGATATCCAGTATCTAAATCGAGTGGTTTGCAATAGTATATGGCAGTGCTGCAACGGTTCATCGATTAATTGGTTGATGGATCAAACAAAAGACTATTCTGATCATTGATTAACCGTTTTAGTCGGTTGCCAAGCGAAAACGTCAAACAAATGCTGGTTCCAGCTTCTTAAATGTGAGAATCTGCTGGTTTTCTTTGCCATTTATGATAGCAAATTAACAATCTTTGGGTTTTGGACTGTTGGTTCGACAGAGGGAGCAATTTGAAGACATCCCTTTAGGTGTTTTTCACAATCGTTTGACATTTTGTAGAATAAACAATAAATTGATTAATCGTGAAAATAATCAGCAGATTAGCCCATAATGAAAATAATTGTTGGTTGCAGCCCTACTTTATTCTACTGTGTACTTTGAGTGGTGGTTTTGCACTTTACACTATACTTACAGTGTCTGCATTAGTCAGCGTTGAAAGAGCTTCTCCTCTGCCATCCCTGTGCAAGACAGGACATCTGACTCTTGGCTGCAACACACACAAACACACAACTCTATTGGAGATGTTGCAGAAGTGTTGTTTGTTGAATGATGCCTGTCTCCTGTTTTTTATTTTCTCCAAACTTAATTACTGTCACGGCACAGATAGCAGCAGTCACATGATGAGTTTCAAGTCTAGTGGATTTAATTACTGCTAATCTTTCTGGCTGTGTGTGGCTGCCCCTTATGAAGTGACTGAAGCATGCAGGCCACCTGCCAGGGTAGCAATAGGACTTGTGAGTGGAAACCTTCGTTAGCGCAAGTCAAACCAACTTCGCAGGACCACACCTGTCACCAAATTTTGAGGAACTGCTCTACTGATGCCCCAGTTAACAGTTTACATTAGTATAGGGTCACCAAACGTATCAGTTTAGTGATTTAATCATCTTCCTGATCCAAAATCTTAGATCACTATTATAAAAGACATGTATGTAAATTAAAATTAAACCATTAAAGTTCTGTACCTTCTTCAGTTGGTTGTGTTTCTGCAGGACCAGGTTAATGATGTCACAGATGACAGAGATTTTCCTTTGAGAGAAACCCCACTGGAGGAACTGCTGCTTGGTCAGTATAGGCTTGTAGTCGAAGATGTCTCGCAGTACCTACACACACACTCACGGTTGAAAAGACCTCTAAAGGCTAGTAGAATACTTGTGAGTGTAAAGTAAAAATCCACTGTTCACTAGTTGGTTGGTAGTCACATTAGTGGGGGGACGAATCTGAATTGAGAAACTTCTGTGAAAACACAATGCTCAGAATGTGTGTACATGTTACCTTATAAAGAGTGTCAATGAATCGGAGGTCAGTTTTGCCAGTCAGCTCCAGTCCAGCCTCTAGTAGTTGCTCAGCAAAGGGTGGGGAGAAGGAGGTGAGGGTGAAGCTCACAATTGGTAGAAAAGCGGAGGGATCCCCTTTGGAAAGGCTGGTGGAGGAACAAAGAACTATGTAAGAAAAACTGCAAATGAGGTATGAGAGAAACTGTTATACAATGTCCACACTGCACATTCTTAAAACTAGCTGTCATAGCTCATTGGAGTGCTAAAATTAAGTTTATACATACAGGCGGAGTCACAGTCACATTCTGCGGCTACAAAATCATGACTTGACTTTTCATGAGCCTGACTTTTCTTTAGAACTGCATTGGACAATAGTTGCAACAGACATATTTTGTTTAATAAGGTGAATACAAACTCGTTGGTATTACATTTATATATACACGACAGTTGATATGTGAAATTTTAGTTCTCAATTAATATTTGTATTCATCTGTGTAAATCTGAACTAGATAACCCAAAACCAACCAAGTGTATTGATTACCAGGTTTCACTGCTAAACCACCGTTGTTACGTATGTTACTGACAGGCATATGTAATGACAGAGACTCTGTAATCAAATATATATTTATCTGAGCACACTGTGTTTGCTTATGCTAATTCAATTTAAATTTTCAACTCATTCAAATGGTTCATATGTGTAATATAGTTGTACATAGTGGATGTGTTGCTGTACTCTTTATGGCTTGGTGCATTTGTATATGATAATGCATTAGATCTGATATGCACTTTATCAAACATAAACAATACCTGCCAGCTCTCAAATCTCATATTATCATGTGCGTTGTGTATTTGTTTTGAATGTCTGTGATGTTCCTAAACAAGAATGCAAAATGTTTCCTGCAAGCAATAACAAGGTTTAGATGCTGGCGAAGGAACACACAATGAAACTATGATGAGACGGCAAGACAAAAAGACGAACTGCAATTCTTTCTGGAGTGAAGGTGAATGAAGGCAAGCCTGGACCTATGTGCAGTAAATGTTCGTTACGTTACACTCGAACAACAAATGTCTTGTGGTCGACAGGCAACATTATAACAGGCACCACATTTTTGACTCCTGTTTGGCATGTTCAGTGTCTTTAGCCGAGTAAATTTGCAGATTAGTAGTACTTGAGACAGAGGCCACAAAATATTGGTGTCTATATGAACCAAACAGTAGATTGTGTGTCACAGTTAAGTCTCCTCCACTCAAAAAGCAATACGTTTTATCACATAAAACAATGTTTGAGTTTGTCCTGATTGTAAACTGTATCAGTATCATTCAGCTGTATCATATCTGACAACACAGTGGCAATTAATAAAACCATTTGTAAAATTACATTCAGTGCTGCTTGCTGTGTCAGAAACCTACTCACTGACTGCTATTACTTCTGACCTATGATTGTAATGTCACAGGTCGCTTAGACATACTTAACATTTCCCTCGTAATGTTATGTTTGGTTGGTTAATTAAATATTAACTTGTGGCGTTACAACGGCCTCTAGCACTGGAAATCGTTTTTGCTCATGCTAAACGTCCATTAGGTAGTTGTGTTGTTACCCATTGTAGTCGACATTTCCTGGGTACTTTAACACTCGCAGCAGACTTTCCAGCTTACGAAGACAGCCATGGACATCTCCAGCAGACAGCATCTTTATCTAAAAGCAAGAGAGCAACATTAAAGCGTCAACCTACAGGGCTAACCAAAGTTACAGTCAGCTAACTTAACGTTACAAACCTGCGTTATGGCAACACAAACAGGGTAGACGCGAAATGAGACACCAAAACCCGAGCTACTTTACATAAACGTTCAAAATAGTGTTTGTATGTGTTAATAAAAGTACAATAATTCCAATTTGATTTCTTTTTGGCAAACGCTAGCTGGTATTTTGAGTGTTGGTAACCTAGAAAAGTTGGTTTTGTTTCTACCGGGTGAACAACAGCACGAACCACGATTGGCTGTTGCTTTAGACGTAACGTAACGATCTGACGTCATGACGTAGGAAGTACGCACACCATTTTCTGCTTTTTTCCGTTGAGAATGATTTATCAATTTTTCAAAGGCAGCACGTATTTACATATAAAATGAGTTTGTTTGACTCTTTGATGTAAAATTTAATTTTTTCTTTCAGCGTTTTTGATTGTTCGATGAGTGGGGAGAGAACAGGGGGCGGGGCAGAGGTGACAGGAGGAGGAGTGTGGAAACAGATGATGTATGAAAGGTTCCTCCTGAACCTAAGGAGCAGCTGCTCTGTTATTAATCTGTTCTCGGCGAAATGAAATGACAACTGGATTCGTTTGAAAGCGAGGAAACTACATTTCCAGCTGTACTTGTGTGCAGGTCGGGTTGTCAGAGGAATCACTAAACTCAGGTGGGTAGTTCAGGGTTAACATTGAGCCGCTGTATCGCTCTTATTAGGAAATACTGCACTGTGCTCGTAGGAGAAATACGATCAATAACCTTTAATGAGGCAGCAAGATCAATCGATTCGGCTCGACACTATCTTCGTCAACTTAAACTAGCTCTGTAAGCTAACTCGGGGATTTGTAACAACAGATTGTGAGTGATAGCCAGTTCGGCCAATGACGTTCCAATCTGGAAGCTGCTGTGTTGTGTGTGGCCAATGATAAAGCAGAGGAGGCGGGACTAAAGTGCACACTACCTTGCTTGCTGGAACTTCCAACGTTGATGTTTACAACAGTGTAATGGATTTGTTTATGCAACACAGCTGATATTGGACAGGCTGAGAGGGAAAAGGAAGAGTGGGCAGTTTAATGAGGACAAAAACACCAGCAGTGCATCACTGCTTTGATTATTGTACACTTATGAGTCGACAAAAAAGATTAAGCTAATTTTGAAGTCCATCAGCACAGTCATGGCAATGCTTTAAACAGATGCTGATATTAGTGTGTCAGAAGGGTTAGCCTATGTCGTTTAATACACACTGAATGTCAGTGGTAGCTATGTAAGTCATCTAATTTTCCAGTAACACTTGAGCACTGTCTGTCATTTATTTATTTCATTTTACATAGTCCATATATACATATATAAACAAGGCTTTAAAGCCTGCTTTCTTAATTAGTAACATCATTTTCTCCATTAATTGGTTAATGTTATTTGGGCTATAAAATGTCAGAAAATGATGAAAAAATGTGTGCCAGAGTCTATGAAGACGTCTTTAAATGACTTATTTTGTCCACAACCCAAAGATATTCAATTTACTGTCATAGAGGAATAAATAGACCAGAAAATATTCACATTTAAGAAGCTGGAATCAGAGAATATAACTTTTTTTTTCCTTGAAAAAAATCACTTTTCAAAATAGGTGGCGATTGATGTAATAGTTTCCAACTAGTCGATTATCGTTGCAGCGCTAAACACATTTAACACATGATGACCACAAGCATCTAAACTCAGGGTTCTGCAAGCACATGATACTAGCATGCCCTCCCACATTACATCACTGTAGTCCATCTGTATTTTTTTTTATTTTCATCATATGATTCAGGGAATTGTAAAACCACTGTAGCTGTCATAAAGTGTCCTGAATATAATCTGACTGTAATGACTGGCAGCTGTAATCTATTGACAAAGACACTGTCGTAGGCATGATTGAAACTATCACACATATAATGTTAGGAATGTTCAATGTAATACTTGAGACTTAAATGGATTGGTCAGGTTATGCCTGACCCATTTTATATTGCTTCTCAGCAGCACGTAAGCTTTAACATTAATCACAAGCTGTGTTTCACAATATGACAAATCAAAGAGAAGGAATTATAATTACAGGAGGTTCAATATGTTTTCTTCTCAATCATGAGAGCCTAGAGTTGTTCGGCAGAATTGGTCTAAACGTGTGGTAACTTGTTTAATTCACTTGTGGATTTGCCTTTTTATCAGGTTGCCAGTTATGGAAGATCACAGCAACAAGTGAACCTCAGTGTATCCAGACTGAATTATATAATTTGTCATTATATCACTTGTTTTCCATCCTAACTACAAAGTCACCGACAGACACACAACAAGTTTAGTCAGATATATGAAAGCAAAATGTTTTCTTATGCACTTCTTATGCTACCATGCAGATGGGTCAAGCACTGTGGAGGCTGCCTCCTAGACAACAGCAGCAGCTTCAGGAAGAGCTTGCAGACCGACTAGCTGACCGAGGAGGAGGAGGAGGCGGAGGAGGAGGAGGAGGAGGAAGACGAGAGCAAGGTAGTCCTAATATTTTTTTTTTACATAAATATTATTTTTGGATGAGGATTTTGTAGTGTGTATGTGACTGCTGCTGTCACAAATGGTTGACATTAATGCTTCAGAGAAAATATGAACATGTTGTGACTTATCTGGTTGATTTAAATTCTGGGTTCCAGTCTGTAATAAACTTTTAACTCAGTATCAGCACAGCAAGTGCCAACTAAAATCAGTCCACCTGTTATTGTTAAACCCAACAGCTTCATTTTAAACGGTCCTGTTTATGTTTGAGGTTGGGTTGTGGATTTTTAATGCAAATAAAAATGAAGACTATGGATTTATTTAATTATTTGACTAGACTTTTTAATGCCAAAATTGTGTTACTGTCAAAAATGTAATCACTGTCAGTATCTTCTTTGAGTGTGTCCACAGACACAACTTTGCAGAAGACTTAGGACAGATAAGTCTGAGTCAGAGGTCATTGTGTACGTTTATGAAAGATCTAAGACAATAAAAACCATGTTAAAAACTTAATGTTTTTGAACAGACCATGAGATAAATCCAACCCAAACTTTTCACCCACAGAATTACTTATGTACAAAGAAAGTAACATAATGACCCAAGAACAACATGCAACATTCCAAGTCACATAGTGTAACAACAACACTCACAACTAGTTTTTATCAGTAGATATTTCTTACATACACTTCACTTGTTTGGCTTCTATCAGCTGTTTTAGTTACTCGTATTAGTTTTCTGCTCCCAGTATTCCATCCCTTTCTCCTTTTGTCTACTATACATCTGACCCAGGCTGGCTGTTCATCTTGCTCCCGTGTTTCTGCCCAAACCAGTTTGGCTCTGTTCAAAATGGCATACTGACATACTGTTCATACTGTTAACACAAAGTATGACGTAAAATTAAGTATGTAGTGTGCTTTGCTGCTAATGCATCGCTGCTCTGGTGGACTGTGAGGCAGACGGTTAAAATGATTAACTTTTGGAGAAAATCATTACAAATTATGGCGAGTGACATTAAGGTACAGCTTCAGCTGATGGGCATTGCTGAGTTTTGGCTTGACTGTGTTCAACCTTGAGGCCTGGTCACAAACTTTCTCATTTCACAGCTAAACAGTACACTTAAATATGTTTTTGAAAATATTTTAGGGGAGAAAAAGGCAATGCAGTAACAGAATCTTGATTCACATTTGATCAGTGCTGCCTAGTTTGACAGTTTGACTACAGTTCATGAGCTGTGATTGATGTGATTGACTGCTGCGTTAGAAACTCCTTGGTTCTGATTGGTTGTTTTCCTTCAGCTGCGATGGATTCTTGTAAATGTCATTAGAAGTAAAAGTAAAAATACAATTTAAAAAAGTCTTTGTAAAATATGTATTCATTTAATTCTTTATGTATTTGAATGATGACTATAACTCACAGTGTGCCTGGTCAGTCTGAAGCCACAATGCATGCTGGGATAGTCTTCCACTTTCCTGTCGTGCCAATTAGCAGTAAGCAAGTAATGACAGTGAATGAATGAAAAAGTAGAAAAATGATTCCAATATCTAATATTTTTTTATTTTGTTTTGTTTTCTCCTAGGGAAAGATGGAGGTCACCAAAGAAGAGTGCCTCAGCAGTGTTACGGCCCAGACATCTACCATCTGCTGAGAACACGCATGGGTGGTAAGAACACACAAAACACATGCTAAGCTACAAACAAAATGAAACAGCAAACTCACAGGAGAAGAAACTTTTATTTTTTAAAAGCTGTGCTCTCTAAACATAGACTATATTAAAAAAGTGGATGCAGCCAACATGGAATCACCAATTGGTTTGTGGACTACCAGTTTCAAGCCTGTGTTGTGCATTTTGGCCGTCGCCATCTTGGTTTTTTTGGAGCCAGAGGTGACCATATTTGGACGAGAGGGTGAAGCTGGGGAGGCTTTGATTGTTGCGCCTCGATCCTGATTGACAGGTTGGTGTGGTAGCAACCTGTCATTCACAAGGCAGCCACACCCTAAAGCATACCCTGCTTGTTTGTTTATTTTACTCTAAATGGGATCATCATTTACAAAATGAACATCATGCTGTATTAAAGAAGACTTGAAACTAACTACTGAGACCATAATCTCATGAGAAAAATGTCTACTGAGGTAATAAATCAAGTGAGAAGTAGAGTCATTTTCTAATAGACTTGTCTTTTTGCAACAAGTGGAGTCACCCCCTGCTGGCCATTAGGAAGAATGCAGGTTTAAGGCACTACCACATTGGCTTCACTTTTCAGAGCCAGAGGCTACATCCACTTCTATACAGTTTATGTCTCTAAATGTTTTTTTTCCCCGTTAAAGGGTTTTTTTTGGGGGGGAGTTTTTCCTTATCCGCTGCGAGGGTCCTAAGGACAGAGGGATGTCGTATGCTGTAAAGCCCTGTGAGGCAAATTGTGATTTGTGATATTGGGCTTTATAAATAAAATTGATTGATTGATTGAAATAATCTCTGGGTTGTGTGGATGGAACTTTACTGTCATTTACCAGCAATGACTGTCCATGATTATGATGTTTTATGCAATGGAAAGTGGCTACCAACTCAGGGAGGAAGTGGGAAAGAATACAACAAGAGGCTTCAAAACTACCACACTCTACTACAGTAATCTTGTACGCATTAAATCCTGTGTCACACGGAGATTAGAATTATCCTAAATATTTGTTTTCTGCCTTTCTCCTCCTTTTTCTTGTTGACTGTAGGTAAGGAACAGCATGGATTTATAGATTTGGAGATGTTGCCCCCTGAATTAGGCATCACCATACTGTCGTACCTGAATGCTACTGATCTGTGCCTGGCCGGCTGTGTGTGGCAGGACCTGGGAAATGACGAATATCTCTGGCAGGGGTAAGGAGGATCAACCCTAGTTTCTGTTACCTTTTTGTGAGGATTGATGATTTGATTGAGGTTCATAATGTTTCTTGGTGACCAGAAAGTTTTCTGAGCAGTGACAACAGCTGATCTGCTGTACTGATAAACAAAATAATTGATGACAGATAGACTTATGCTTTGTCTAAATTATCAGTTATGAGTACACCATCCAGTGCACTGCATTTTGCCGTACTTGTCAATGTTACGTCCTCGAAACACGGGAAGAGACAGAAAGTTCAAGATAATGAAAATAGATTACATGTTTTTGGCATGTTCTGAGCACATGTTTTTTTCTGTCAACTTGCCAGACAAGCCTTTTTTTCAGCACATGTATTTTGTAAAGCCTTTTTTTAGCTGTTTATTTTCTGTAACCCATGTATGTCAATCCACCAGGCTGTGTAAATCCACATGGGGACACTGCTCCATCTACAACAGAAGACTACCTGCTGGTTTCTCATATAGAAGACTCTACCTACAGCTAGATGAAGGCAGCCTGACATTCAACGCAAACTCACAGGAGGTAACACAAGCCCAAACATCTAAGATCCCTAGTCCTATAGACGCATTCTACCTCACAGCTTCTGTACTGTGTGTGTGCGTATGTGTATGTGTGTGTGTTGAGTGTGTGCAGTGCACATGTTGGTTTCTGGAACAATGATTTCATGACAGAATTATGTGTTTGATGATGTCATTATTCTGAGCTTCTGATGTTTAACCAATCAATCACTTCAACATCAAAGTGTGTGTCTGGATGGATTAAGACTCTGTTAGACCCACACTCACACTGTGATTCTCCTTCTTTCTCTCTGCATGTGTGTGTGTGTGTGTGTGTGTGTGTGTGTGTGTGTGTGTGTGTGTATGCAGGGTATTAGTTACTTTATGTCTAAAGGTATATTAGTGGATCATCCGACAGAGTTGGCAAAATTCATCTTCTACACTAGACGGCTCAACTGGAAGATGCTGAGGATTTACCTGGATGAGAGGTTAACACAGAAACACACACAATACCCAGAAAACTCAACACAAGACTTCCACAACAGTTTGTAACAATAAAACAATGGATACGTCTGTAAGAACTAGGGGTGGGACTGTGTCGACTGACTATATCAAGTATAAATTGTCACGTCATTTTTTTCTAAGCCTACACATAGTCCCCCGCTGATCCAGACCAATCTGTCTTGGGGAATAATGTGTAGGGTGAGACGTGCGTTTTTGTATCTACAGGGCTCCAGGCTGCGACCATTAAGTCGCATTTTGTGACCATGGAGCACCTCTGCAACTTGTTTTCTGCTCTGCAACTTGTTTTCTGCTAACAATCAATAAATCCTCACATTTAAAAAGCGCTGTGATGATTTAACTTTCTGCTAACAGCTATCTGTTGACAAAATCATTGACAGCCTGAAACAAGCAGGATTCTTCATAATAAGAGCAACAACACTTTAACTTTTTTTTGTTGCAGTACTTTATTTAACCTTATTATAACAGTACTTTATCTTAATTATAACAATACTTTATTTGACTTTATTATAACAATACTTAATTTAATTTTATTATCACAGTACTTTGTTTAACCTTATAATACCAGTACTTACTTTATTAAATTTCTTAAAACATTATTTTATTTTATTTATTTATTATTTTATTTAACTAACTATTATAACAATATACTTTATCTAACTTTATTATAACAGTACTTAATTTAACTTTTTCATAACAATACTGTAACTTAACTGTAACAGTACTTTATTTGAATTAATTTTAACAGTAGTTTAATAGTCTACAGGCATTTAGAAGAGATTTCAAATTATTTTATATATTATTGTGTATTGCAATATTATTTATAGGCCACATCGCCCAGTCCTAGTGACAGCTTTTTTTGTGTGATACTTCTGCATTGCCTTAAGAAAGTCTAAAACCACCCCTGAAATAATTAGATTTATTTTTTTATATTATAAGTTCACTGTGGAGTGGTGTTTATTTAATGTGTCTACTATGATACTAAAAATACGTTTATTGGTGCGCTTTACCTTTGAAAAGAGCATGAATCTCGTATTTCAGCAACTGTCATTACCGGCATACAAATACAAAAGCTTATTCACTTATTCTGTGTTTGTGTATGTCCGTGTGGGTGCAGGCGGGATGTCCTGGACGAGTTGGTGACCCTCCATAACTTCAGTAACCAGTTCCTCCCCAACGCTCTGCGGGACTTCTTTAGGCACATTCACGCACCAGAGGAGAGAGGAGAGTATCTGGAAACTCTCATCACCAAGTTCAGCCACAGGTTTTGTACCTGTAACCCTAGCCTTGTCCGAGAGCTGGGCCTCAGTCCTGGTTAGTACTCAGACACACACATCAGTAGTGAACACATGCAGTATGTTAACTAGTAGTCTTTGTAGTTGTGGTTTTAGGCTTATTGGCATTGACTGTTGTTTAAACTCTGGAGATAGAGACAGATGAAAGGTTCAAAGAAAATCAGATGGGTATAAAGGGACGTGCCCAGTGAAGGGAAGCTAAGGTTTGTGTAATATGGTCAAACTTTCTAGTTTCGTTAAGATTCCAGCTGCAGCGTTCTGAACCATTTGAAGACTTTTAGTACGAGATGTAACAGGCCTTATAAAACATTACAATCAAGTCAGGTTTTAAGAAAGGTGCGTGTTGGGATGTCTGCGTCAGTTATGGACAGATGAGTTTTAGCTGTGTTGAGCAGGTTAAGAAAGAAGGTCTTTGATGATTCTTTGATGTGCTGCACTTTGCAAACCTTGCCCACGATGACCTAATGCAACCACAAATATTAAAGGGACCCCATATAACAGTACAGGAACATCTCTACTGCTTGACAAATTTCTATGATCTCATGGTCAATATGATATAGAAATTTTGGTGCAAATATGGCAAATGATTGATTTTATAGCAAGTCTTGTTTAGGTGGCCAAAGAGCGCATGAGAGGAAATGTGTAATAGACAAATTGGATTGTGGTCTAGGTCTAAGTTTGATTGTAATTTTTCCACCAGATTCTGAAGGATGTTGTGTAATAGTGGACATTTTAAAAGGTCAAGGGGTCACATGGTGACATTGCTGATATCTGAGAGTTAAAAAATAGATAATGGTATTTTGGACAACATTTTATTACTTAGAAAAAGGAAGCGTATAATTATGAATGAAAAATAAGGCAAATAATTTTAATGAGTATTAGCGAAAATTCATCATTTGAAAACTGTGATCAAGATATTTGCTAAGTGGGACATTTGATATTAAATAAACAACAACAAAAAAAACAATTGTTATCTTTTGGCTTTTCTGTCACGCAATTTCTTGTTACTTATCAGCCAACATATATGCAGCGACAGTACATATGTAGTACTCTAAAATGATCCATTTGTACTTAAATTGTGTACACAATTTGTGCTCACAGTTGTGTACAGTGACAACTGGGCCTGAAGGTGGCGCTAGAGGAAAGGTCATGGATTGTCCCACATGAAAGAGGCTTTATCCTCTGGAGAACGTAAATACTTTCATTAAGTTTCAAGGCAAGATTTTAATATTTCGGGTGTCTGGGTTGAGATTTTGACTTGATGGTGATACCACAAGAGAGGTCAGGGGGTCATCGAAACATTCAGAAAAGTCCTCTCTTGCCATTAGTATCCACTCTATCCTGAGCCTAACCAGACATCACCATATTAAACCCTGCAGCCAGAAGTCCAAAAACTCTAGTGACAGAAAAAGTGATTTTGAAGTTACTACACTTCTGACCCATCGGCCCGACCGCAAAATGAGGGGAAACCCTCAAGGTTTTATTTTCAAGTAATCCCTGGCTTCAGTACTGTCAATGGAGCGTACATTTACCAACTGAGGGCTTTGTTAATGCCAGCAGACCATACAGAAACCAATCCCCGACTCTGTTACTGTTAACTCTCTGGTCCTTCTCATATGATTAGCAGGATTAGTGTAATGGTTTTGAGCTCAAGGCTAGAGATGGATGGATGGATGGCTGCCTTTCTGAAACCAGCCCTTTCATTTCACTGCAGTTCTGCCCCTGCATCCACTCTGGAAAGGATTGGGCACAGCAGTGGAGAACAGCTTAGAGTTTATTAGTAGCACAGTATACATTAATGTATCTTATTCATCATTTAGCTATAATTGAAATAATAAATCTACAGTACTTGTTTCTTTGACTGCCCCTTTTCTATCCCTTTAGAGTGGCTCCTCTTGCAGTAATATTTGGGTTTAAAGGGTTGAATTTGAGGTTCCATGGATTGTTCTGTAGAGTGAAGCTGAGGTCAAATTAAAGCAAGTCCTGGGTGTATGTGTGTGAATGCACCCAATGCGTTCTCAATGGCTCAGACCACATTCAGAGGGCATTTCTTCAGCAGTGTGAATGCTAATGTGTCCTGGACCACATTAAAGGGCCTTGCTTATCTGACTCAGACTGTCTGCCGCTACACAGGTTCGATACAGTGCTGTTGGACCGTCCCCAGAGCCGCTCTAGCAAACGGTTCATTCAATGTCTGCTCAGTTAGCAGAAGCTAACACAGCAGCAGGTATTTAATAGTCTCAACAAACTCACACCGACATAAAAATGGTCTGACTCATTAATAAGTGTTAGATAATGTTAGACATGTGATGCTAGCCGTGTGTGAGTGCAGGCGGACTCTCAGCAACTGTTCACAGTGCAGAGCTCAAACTCCCCCAGCTGTAATCTCCTAGCATCAGGGAGGAGCAGGGGATGCGGTATAAAAATCAGCTTAAATTTTAAGCCTTGTTACTATTATAATTTAAGAGCTATGAGACTAATGATGTAGTTAAAAGAGGCACTGCAAATAATGTGGGTTGCTTTTAATTCCCGAGTGACTCCACCAAAAGATAAAAGGAAACTTTAAATGTAAGCTTGAACACACTTTATTAAAAAACAACTCCTCTCTCCAAAGTAGAGTACAAGAAAAAACAGCTGGAGTAATGTTTACCACAGAAAATTGTCCATTGTGCCCAACTCAGAAACAGTCCTCTTACATAAGACAGCATGATCCAACAAAAGAAAGTGTCCAAGAAAAAAAGTCCAAAAAGGAATAAAACTCACCTGCTGTTGAATCGAGAAAATAAATATTCTGGCCTAGGCTTGATGGCTTGCTCAGTTTTTTTTGGTCCTCCATATGTGTAGTGTCTCTGCTGCCTTCAGTTGGTCGAGGAACCACCATAACAAAAGAGTCAAATGTGTTTTTTCTCCGTGGCAAGCTGCTCAGCTCCAACCTCAGTCATCTGTCTCTCTCTTCAAACACAATCAAAATCTCCTCTCCTTTGTTCCCCAGACCACGCCCCCCTTACACCTGTGTAAAAGAGCACCCCTGACCAGTGTATACAACAGGGGTGAGAGGGACGCAATGCCTGAGAAGATTAACCTTACTATTAAAATCTCTAATAATAATATCCATGTATTTCTCCCCTCATCTTTGTGGTGGTGTCACATAATAAACAGGATAAACAGGAATGCATTATCTTCTTGCAAATGGAAATGGTGTACGTGTTTATTTGCATATAGAGCAGGGAAGGGAGATCTGATTACAAGTGGTCACTGGAGACACATGTGGAGATGCATTTTAATGCCAGACAAACAGAGCTGTTCACGTTTGATCTGATCATTCAAGATGCATATTAATACCAGGTGTAAATAAGCTCTTTGACTTTTCAGTTTTAGCGCTAATTTCCTGTTGTATTTCATACCACACTCAGCTCGTGAGAAACAGCAACAGTCCTGTTTGATCACGGCCTGCTTTCATCTCTCTGCAGATGCTGTCTATGTGCTGTGCTACAGTCTCATCCTGCTGTCCATCGACCTGACCAGCCCCCATGTCAAAAACAAAATGTCCAAGAGGGAGTTTATCAGGAACACTCGCCGAGCAGCACATAATGTGTCGGATGACTTTGTAGGCCACCTCTATGACAACATATACCTGATTGGCCACGTGGCTGCGTAGCTCTGCCTGCCGGCTGTCCAGTCGATACCCTCATACTGCACTGAAAATTGGGAATTGGTGATCGGGTTCCTCTATATGTCTGGAAAGTATGGGACATTGTGGAAATGGATTTTAACAATTTTCATGACAACCAATAAATCTTACTAGAAAGGTTAGAAAAACAAAATTCACCAATGCACTGTGAGACAGACTGTGCTACCAAATATTAGTAATGATTCTAATTAAAGGCGCGAAACATCAGAAATGTCTTTAAAACCAAGTCCGTGCGAAGAAGGAGGTTTTAAAATGGAACCATGAAGACGAGCTCTGATAACTGCACTGACTGATGGTGACTACTGATTGGTGGAGGGAGGAGGCGGAGCACTGCCCCTCAGCCTGTCACAGATGCCGGGACAGTCCTGCTTATTTCCTATTGGACAGCTGCTTAACGTTCACCAGTAGGACGTACACTGGCCCGTACTTATAAGTGACACAGCGAGGCTAACACAAGACCACTCACTAATATCACTAGTAGCATTTACCAGTGTGACTAATGACAAAGCTGCATTGGAGCTATTCTGCAAATCAGTTGACCTTGATACCTCGTCCAGTGGTAACAACCTGAATGTCCCAAGTGTCAAGATTCAACTAGATCTGGTTTTCTGTTGGGTTTTTTTCTTTTCTATAACACGAGTAAAATGAACAACACATTGGGTCTCATGCAAGAACATTTGCGTATTCCTATCCCAAATCTCTTTTTCTTTTTTCCATTGAGGTTTGCTTGTATGTGTTCTAAGTCAGAAGCACCAAATTGCACAAACTTGATGTAAATGGCTCATTTTATTCTGATTAATGTCACTTATTGATGAAGAGGAGTACCCTTGTTGTATCTGATAATTAGCATAATTAGCACCCCTTTAAATTGCAACCTGTTCCACTTCCCATGTGGGCAGAAATGTTAAAGGTACAGTTCACCCCAAAATCAAAAATACATATTTTTCCTCTTACTTATAGTGCTATTTATTAATCTAGATTGTTTTCGTGTTAGTTTCTGAGTATTGGAGATATCAGCTGTAGAGACATCTGCCCTCTCTTTAATGTGACAGAACTAGATGGCACTCGGCTTGTGGTGCTCAAAGCGCCAAGAAAATACATTTGAAAAACTCAACAGCAATGTCTCTTTCCAGAAATCATGACCCGGTTACTCAAGATAATCCACAGACCTTGTTGTGAGCAGTTTCATGTAGGAACTACTTTCTTTCTCTTGAACTACAGACACCAATTGTAGAAGGAAGCGTGCATCTACTGCTAGCTCACCTAGCACTACTCAACTAGCTAAGGCTACAGCTCAGCTGAGGAGTAACTTCCTTTATATTCAAGAAAAGGCAGACATCTGTACGGCCGGTACCTCCAACATTGCAACTCAAACCAATACAAAAGAAAAAAAAAATGTGCATTTTTTATTTTTGGGTGAACTGTCCCTTTAACAGAGAGCAAAAAGAATTTCAAACAGCAGAGTTAAGCTACAACAAATGATAAAATCTAAAGTACCTCTCAGAAATTGGTAAGCTATGATGTCAATGAGATGATGTTTAGATAATCAATTTAGCACAATTAAATTTGGTTTAGTTTTCTGTTTTATTTCAGTTCATTTCAGTCTCATATTTACACTCAGATTTCAGATAAAGGCAGTGTAATTCTTAAATCAAACAAGTGTTTTTCCTCTACAGACTATCTGTATGTGGCTCGTGTGACGGGTGTGGACCACTTGTGAAATTGATTTGTAGCTAAGAGAAAATTACTGGTACAAGGAAACTGATGAATGCCACAAATGTGAAATTATTTAATACACAAGAAATCCTAAAACAACATACATTCAGATGAATTGTTTTATCTTAAATCTGATGGTCACCCAGATAAAAGCGAAGTCACACTTAGTATTTTCAGTTTTATGAGAGCCAACTTACTAATATTTTGTGCAAGCTTTGTTCTGATTATGAGAGAAATTGAATGTATTTTTTTTCCCATGACATTAGGGAAATGTATAGTCACAGTGAGGTGAGCTTGGAGGTGACACGCTTGTTGTGTAGCAGACAGATTACAGCAGTTTTGGTATTATGCTGCTTAATGAGGGCGGTAAATAGTGATGAACCTGGCTCTAAACCTGGCATCATTATCAAGGAAAAGGCTCAAGTCAAGTGTGGAGAAAGATAATGTTAAGTAAAAAAAAATTAAGGAGTTCCATCAAGTCATCTGCAATTCTTGGCTCTGGAACAAAACCACTGGCCGAAGTCTGTGGACAACAGCGCACTTAACTGTATGAGGTTTATGAAGTTCTTGTGTTTTGAAATTAATCCTGCTATAATTTCCTATTTTTGCACAGTGCCCATGTATTTATCCCCCAGTTCCCACAGTTTTAGCTTTAGGCCCCAAAGTCATAGACTTCCATTGTCTGAAAAACGGCCCACAACAACATAGCTATTGCTGCCATGACATAATGGCATAATCCATCAATTTAAATTAGACATGTAGTTTTATAATGACTGTGAAACACCACAACCGCTGCAGCTGTAATCCCGTCAGAGGTGGTGTCATTCTTCCAGGAATGAATGGAGAAGATTATTATGCATCTCACAACACGACACCATCCCTTATTATTTAGCCTTCCATTCATGGTAACTAGCAGCGCACAGTCATGGAAGAAAGAGAAACTATTCATATTAAACACTATAATTAGCAGTGTGGTAAAGTAATAGGTAAAATATAGTGTAAATTTAAATGATGGATTACGTTTGTCAGTGCAGGGATATGTGAGTTGTTTTTAATGAATTTTTGAATAGCGGAAGCCTGTTACATCTGGAGGGCAACTAACCCAATGAAACCAACCCAGAAGAAATGTTGGCGTTGTACAATTCTGCAAACCACAGATACATTTGCATGTTATTGTGCAGCATACATTGAAACTTCACAATTTAACAGCGCTGCAGTCAACGTGTGGTGAGGTTTGGAAACGAAAACCACTTAGTTTTGGTGAGGAAAAGACCATGTTTTGGCTCAGATTACCTGCTTTTAGTGGCACAGTCCTGGCAGGAAATGCAGTGATGTCCTGGTAAAAAAACAACTACTGTTCATGTCACCATCGCTGCTGGAAGCACAGCTCCACCATCTCCTTCAATCAGCTCATATACTACATCACTTTTGAAACGTGATATATATGAAATAAAAATGGTTTGCAGAAACATACAACGCCAACACTTTCCTCTGGTGCCTGGGCTGAGGGCAACACTACCATAGAGAAGATGTGGCGCCTGACATTACAGTATGTAAAAGCCAATCTGGAGAGTGTAGAAAATACTTTAATCGGGTCATATTGACACTTAAAACTTTCAAATGTGAAATATTTTCAGCTGCTTTGAAAATGAATAAATGAAACAATGATGCTCATCAGACCTGAACGCAGCCTTATAGTCACTCTGTGCTAGTAGCGTCAAGTCCCAGCAGCTCGCATGTAGCCGCAGCTAACAGTGAGGCATCACAATGCTCGCTGATTGTAACCATGGAAACAGATGGGATGACACAGAGAAGCAGTTTTGTATTAAAACCTTTTTTTAAATTAAGGGTTTATATCATAACCTAGTTAGCCATTGCAATACCAACATGTATATACTTTCTGATTTTGAGCCTCTTCATTAGATTGTAAATCTGACCATGAGTGAACTCAAAACATGACATGTATTCATTATTGCTGATGATGCACACTGATTTAGAGCTATATCTTCATTTGTTTTATTTAAATTATGAAGGAAATCCACTTCCTGCTGTGTGTGTTTTTTTGCTCCTTTGTGGTTACTAGAGGATTTTATGACTGACAACATGTACTGAGAAAATGTTCCATATATCTGACTCATTAAATCTGGGCTTGATTTTACTGACATGTTTCAACCACCTGAAGACGGACAGCGTGAGATAATAAATGGTAGAAGTAGAGAATCAGTTCTCAGAGGGCTATCACGCACCGCTCATTTTATGTGCTACACTGGGCCTCATGCAGCAACACTCTCCTTAATTTCTCTTGTATTTTATTTTTATTTTCTGTTAAGAGAAAAATAAGACAAGTCAACTCCAGATGCACCAAACACTCTAACCATCCAAATCTGATCTTACCCAGGTGTGCTGAATGATGAATCCCACTTGATCATGAATTAGAGGCGCATGGCTGATTGTTTGTTGTTAGCATATTAGCACCCCCTAAACACTAAATAAAGGCGGTGTTGTGCTGTGTGCAAATACTGAGCACATGCTCAACAGTTGGAGGGATGCCACCAAAAAAAGGCGATGAAATCAACGTACTGTTTAAGGAACTTAAACTTGATTTTTCCAGAGCAACTGCACTGGCGTTACAGGAAAGTAAAATCCCAGCAATGGCAAAACATTTGTGATGCTGTAAATGCCGTGTCAACAGAGGGATGCATAGTAACTGAAATTAAAGAAAATGGTTTGAAATGGGGGGCGGCACAGTGGTGTGGTGTTTAGCGCTGTCGCCTCACAGCAAGAGGGTTCCTGGTTCGATCCCGGGTGTGGGAGCCCTTCTGTGCAGAGTTTGCATGTTCTCCCCGTGTCAGCGTGGGTTCTCTCCGGGCACTCCGGCTTCCTCCCACAGTCCAAAGACATGCAGGTTAACTGGTGACTCTAAATTGTCTGTAGGTGTGAATGTGAGTGTGAATGGTTGTCTGTCTCTATGTGTCAGCACTGTGATAGTCTGGTGACCTGTCCAGGGTGTACCCTGCCTCTCGCCCAATGTCAGTTGGGATAGGCTCCAGCCTCCCTGTGACCCTCAAGAGGATAAGTGGTCAGAAAATGGATGGATGGATGTTTGAAATGGAAGCAAAAAAACACACCAACACACCATTGTGACGACTGAAGGACGAGCTGAACACATGCAACATCATCAAAGGGTTTTTTAAAGTTGTAACTGGGATCAATGGACCAATAGCCCACACATTTAATTAACTTTAACTTTAAAACATATTTGATTTTATGGTGTGTCTTTTATGTTCCTTACATTAAAAGAACTTTGTTTCCTTGCGTTGGTCCCTCGTGTTTGTGGACTCACTGTAAAAACAAGATGGTGTTTTTTCTTTCAACTGCTCATAAAAGTTTCTCTTCCCTAACAGAAAAAGCAAAAAAAAAAAGAACACTGATAAATTCCAGAAATTAACTGGTAGTAACAAAATAAGAAAATTTATGGATACAAACAAAAACAAGACAAAATGTGCTCATGTATCACTTCCTGCATGAGGCCTATATAACATTCACTTCAGTCATTATCTGGTTCTTCTTCACTAGATGAAGGTGATTCAGAGTGTGTTTCATTTCTCTCCAGTGACGTGAGTTATCTCACAGAAAAGCTTGAAAAATGGAAAGTGATTACTAACGTGAAGATTCTCCACTCTCTACAGTTTAAATGAGAAGCATTAGCAGATGTTCAAAGGCGCTAGGAGAGCAGCTTTATTCACTATTGTCAGTATAAACTCTGAGGTCATTTACTGATGATGGTAGGGTTCTAATGCAAAATACTGAAACACCACTGCATTAAGTTTTGGGTTTCTACCGCTATTGGATGGGTTAGAGGACTGTGATGGCACCCAATCACATCACTGTTTCGTCATAAGAGCTGTAGCATAATCATAACGATTTTTCACATACTAATAGAAAGTATATTGTAATGTGGCTAAAGTAACGACATCATCAGGCCCAATCAGATCCCTTTTTTTTCTAACAGAATGAAAGGCGCATATTAGTCTGGTCCAGGTCATTCAACAGCAGATGTGATACAGGCCACACTGCTTCTTGTAATTCTGTGTGTGTGTGTGTGTGTGTGTGTGTGTGTGTAAGTGTGTAAGTGTGGGCATGTTTGAGATCAAACAGCCATAAGAGTAAATCCTCTTCAGACACAATATGACCTTTGACACTTGACCCATGTGAGAGTGTGTGTGTGTGTGTGTGTGTGTGTGTGTGTGTGTGTGTGAATGACCCATTTCTGGGTGGTGGTGTTTTATGTACTGCAAATGAAAAGAGAGCAGAGGGCAGAGATACATGACCTATCCACACACACACACACACACACACACACACACACACACACACACACACACTCTGTGACAAAGGTAAAAGTGACACTTCCTTTTAATCCTGTGTATATTTGACTACACATCTACAATGAAAACAAATCTGGCTTCCTCAAAGAGAAAATGGGATAGGTGTAGATTTTGGAAGGTGGGGGGACATCCCCAAATTTTGAAACCTGAAAGGACTTTAATTCTGCCAAAATTAAAGACATTTCCACCATAAACTGATGCAGAAAAGGCACAAATTGGTGCACAAAGATTCCTCCTAATCCTAGGAGAAGACCCCCATTACCCCCAATAACTGTGTCCCCAGAAACAAAACCTACGTCCTTGAAATCATAACAGCAGTTTTATTATTATCAGTGGTGCTGGTAGGAGTTTACAATGTAATATGTATTAGCTGTATCAGAAATAATACTAACAGTCAAAGAAATATTTTAATTAATTTTTATTTTGTTGAGAAGCAGTTATGCAAGCAGCTATGGTTGTTTTCATTCAGTCATTTTCTTCAGGTAATCATATGAGCTTATAGTGTGTTTTGTCAAACCGTCCAAACATCCAAAGGTCTTTAGAGTTACATGAAGTAAAAAAAAGTCTCATGATATGAATGCTTCAATTAAGCAATTTACAAAAGATTACATGCATAAACTTTCTCTCAGTTTAGCATCAGAAAAGTAAGTCAAATTACTGCTGACTGAAAAAGGTGAAGCTATAGTATGTTTACACTGCGAATACACTACAACCAAGTGTAGCATTGTGGGCTTCTCTCAGAGCAATGTCTCAGCAATTTATTAATGGAGCAAATGAATGAAAATTAGACGTAGAAAGTGTAATTTTGATTTGCACTGAAGAATTTATGGGAAATCTTTTTCATTGATCAGATCTGAGCTGACTTCTGTGACAGTAATCAAAACTGTTAAAGAGAAGGTGTTGAAGTTATGTTTTATGACCAGATTTAATGCTGATTCCCCCAGACCAGACAAAGGACTATTAGTTATAGGTCATGCTGGGACGTCTTTTCAAGACCTTATCAGTTCATCTATTGGACCTTAAGAAGAATGCATTGACACATTTTTTTGTCAATGCAAAATTAGTTTATATATATATATATATATATATATATATATATATATATATATATATATATATATTTTTTTTTTTTTTTTTCCCTTCCAAATATGTGTTTGCCTTAGATAAGGCATTGAAGTTGCCTGTAGTTGAAATCCAAAGATCTATTGTGTGTTTGCATGGGTGTGAGAAATTTTGATGCCAATGCCACATTCCCAGGATGAAGATCAGACAACCTCATCATTTGAACAGCTGTCAGAGCTCCTGATGTGGTGAGGTGAATGTTCAAAACCAAGGTATTAATACATGATGTTATGTGATATTGGAAAAAAAAAAAAGAACATCGCCATCCAGCACCACCAACTTTCTCTCTGCTGCTGCTGATATTGTTGGGTCTCCAACAATATCACCACGTTGGGTCTCCGGAGGAGGTAGATGATGATGATGATTATGGTGATGATGATGATGATGAAGGGGCTGGTGTTTATTTAGCCCAGCTCAGACCGGTGGCCCGGGTCGTTGTCTGGTGGCGTCCCAGTCCAGAGAGCCTCACTTAAGCTTGATGGAGATGATGGATGGCCTCCTGAGCCCCAGAGCCTCTGCACTTCATCAGCATGAGCAGCCACTGCTGCTGACACTGCAGTGCACACACACACACACACACACACACACACACACACACACTGCAGGCCAGTTCACACAGTGCTCCTGCTAACACACACCGCTGACACCACAGGTACTGCTCCTACTGTTACTACGGTTACTACCAACACTCATCCATTACCTACTAACTATTACTGCTGCTGCTACTAGTAATAATAATACAGACACATACTTTTATCATTATGACACAATTTATTATTATTCATTTTATACAACGACTCTGTTAAGAATTATTTTTGTAGAAAAGGAAAGAAAAGTGATAGCAACACCTATTAAACTTACTTGTTATGTAGATTTACATATGAAATAATTACATTTAACAAGTTCACAAAATACATTTGGAAATCACAGAAATAAAAAAGAGACAGAACATGAAGTACATAAATAATGCATTCATTTAATTGCGAATCAAACATTTATCTCCCCACCACATCAAATCAGTCCCCTAACCAAAGTTTTATTTAATTTCATTACAACATTTTCCATTTATATTGAATACTTTGGGCCCATTCAGTTAACTGGTGCTTCAGTCATAACAGACTCAATCCGTGCAGCCAAACTTTGTTTAAACCTACAAAACTTTATTTTAAGTTCCAGAAGAGTCGGGCTGTATTTTGGGATTTCTGCTTCCCAAAGACTCACAGTGCTTTAGAAAGCTCACTTTGAAAGCGCTTCAGAAACCAGAGGTATTTTTGATACTTTAATACCTGATGAAAAGTAAATTTGGGCTTTAAATGCATGCTTTTTTAATGCAATACAATCTGAATTTTACAGTTAGCGGTCCGGTTTTACGAGTCTTTGGGGGCCAGAAATCACAATTACAGTTTTGGACTCAGCACCTGCATGTGTGTAAAATTTAAGACAATGTTTCCATCTGATGAAATGGTACCATCATAAAAATCTTGGCTTTGAATATTTCACCTCAAATGAATAGGCGGAACAAACTTAAAGAGAAAAGGGAATGTTCATAAGTTAAAAACATCAGTACGTTCAATTTAAAAAAAATAATTTTAAAATATTTTTTGCTATACTTCAAATTTAGAGTGACATATACATTTATATACACAGCATGAAAGTTTATTAAACTGATGTAATTTGCAAAGTGTAATTAAAGTTAAGATGTTTGTGTACAACACAGGACCCCTGGTGCTGCATCAGATCTCATGTATTGGTAAACGGATGTTGTAACTAGGTTACTCCACAAGCCTTTTAGCATGCAGCAGCCACTGAGGGCGGTCTAGTAAAATGCAACGTCTAAATGAAAAGCACAGCCACATGAAGCAGAGATGGAGAATTAATAAAAACTGAGATGAAAAAGAGAGGATTAAGACAGAGACTGACAGAGAGGATATTAACCCATGTCCAATGACATGACAGACAAAGAGAGAGGCAGAGAGTCGCTGACGCAATTAAAGACACAAGAGAAAACAAGATTTACAGAGAGAAGCAGAGAAAAAAGAAAAGAAAAAGAAAAAAGCAGAATTAACTGATATCACATTGCTGCCTGCTGCGAGCCTCGGATGGCTGGTGGCTATTTTATATGATACTAACAGAAAGTTCAGTGTATGTATCAACAGATGGTGTGTGTGTGTGTGTGTGTGTGTGTGTGTGTGTGTGTGTGTGTGTGTGTGTGTGTGTGTGTGTGTGTGTGTTGTGATCAAATGCAGCATGGTGGATTTCTGTGAAAGCTGAGCTCAGCTTAGCATTAACTCTTAATTACACTATGTCACACAACTAAACTATAACAGTGTGGGTCACTTTCATTCATGAGAGAGAAATGCACAAGACAACACCCTCCAGGTGATAATCCGCTTTTGTATTTCATACACTGGAATACCATGAAGTTTTGACTGTAACACACCTAGTATTACTTTTAATTCCTTTCCTGTTTGTTTCCATTATTTATGAGGAAAAAATGTGGATGTACAGTAGGGTCTTAGCACTGAAATATAATTTAATATAT
Organism: Epinephelus moara; assembly: GCF_006386435.1. NCBI lineage: Eukaryota > Metazoa > Chordata > Actinopteri > Perciformes > Serranidae > Epinephelus > Epinephelus moara. Next base: position 12,980,932 of record NC_065510.1, on the reverse strand, counting down.
TGCCTCTGTGACTGAAACGTCTGGTAAAAATAGCCAAAATGGGGCTAATGTAGCACATGATATTGATTTTGACTTGAACTGAAAATTTTGCAAGCTGTTTGGGGCCATTAGGCTTTGTTTGATTAAGACCAGAATGTGTAAAAAAGAATTAAGAAGCTGAAAAAAGTTAAAAATAAATCTGTTTGATTTTTTTTTTAATTTAACCTTGCACATTAATAAAGATTGTTGTGAATGCACTTAAGTTCCAATAACGCTGTTTTTTCTCTTCTGTGGTCAGTAGACATCTGACACTGTCACCCTTAATATACATATTAAATTTATAAGCATGCAGAGCAATAACAAAAAAAGAGAGACTATTAAATTTCTCTAGTTATCACACCAGAAATCATTATGCTACATTGGCAGATACTAATTAAAACATGCAACACAGACGATTACAATACACAGATATTAAAAGCAACACATGCATGAAAATAACAATAAAACTAAGGCCACATGAAAAGTACACATGCATGTGCACTAAGGCAGCTTGGCGATGGCAAGATAATACGTTCACACCACAGGCATGAAACTGAGGCAAAAGTAAGACCTTAAAGTAGCTAAAACATAACATTATCAAAAGGCAAAACATAGCATGAACATAACATTTACTACATAATAACACATAATCCCATCAGGTGATAGGAACATGAGATGATATAATGGCGCATTAAAAGAGAAACAAGCTGAGGTGTAATTTTCATGTTTTTTTAACACAAAAATCATGGTTGAATACTCAGAAAAATGTCACAGAGGAGTAGCACATTTAACATATTTAACAGTGTTCTGGCAAATTTTAGCATGATAAACAAATTCAAATCAAATCACTTTTTTTTTCTAATTACTGTCCTCCCCCCACTTCTAAAATCAAAGTTATACCTTTGGAAACAAAAGCTATCAAATAAACGATTTGAATCAATTTCCTCAGTAGAAAATCACTGAGAACAAATGGACCCAATGTGGCTTAATGATCACCTAAAAATTACATTAATACCCTAAGATTTAATTTATTTTATTTTTAATGTTATCTTTAAAGGGATAGTTCAACATTTTGGCAAATTCGCCTATTGCCGTAATCCCTATAGTCATATGAGTAGGTACATTACCTTTAATTGTCAGTGCGTGCTGTTCTGAGATCGGTGGGGCAGAGCTGCCCGCTGAAATGGAGGTGAACGGTACAGGTCCCTCTCTCCCTCAAAACTAATCAAATACACCATCAAATGACTCCAAAACGCTCTAGTGGACAACACATGGCTTGCGCATTCCCCACGCTATGAAATAATAATGTATAATTAAGTAACATTACGACACATGAAGCAAATACTCGGAACTACTTTCTTGAGTAAACCACTGGGCGGAGTGACACAGTGCGCAGCTGAGACAGTGCCGTTGTTATTGCTTGTAGCCATTTGCGGTATCGTCAGCTGGACACACCAGAAGGTTTGAGGAAAGTTTACAAGTGTTTTTGTAAATCATGGTTTACACATGCATTGTAAAAGGTTGCAGTAACAAGCCGAAGACATGGAGCAAAGTGAAGTTTCACGTAGTTCCAACCAGTAATACGGACAGGATGAAACAATGGCTATTTGTGCTGGACATCGACCCCAACACGCCTGTGGAAATGGTCCGGAAAATGTTTGTGTGCTCCTGCCATTTTTTACTGGAGGACTACGCTGAAAGGATGGAGTGCAGAAGCTCAGGAATGGTTCAAACACTTTTCTTGAAAGATACTGTCACAGAAGCTCAGGAATGGTTCAAACACTTTTCTTGAAAGATACTGTCATACTATCTGTCGGCATCACAAAACGACCAGACGATAAATTATTTCATAGCGTGGTAAATGTGTAAGCTACAAGTTGTCCACTAGAGCGTTTTGGAGTCATTTGATGGTGTATTTGATTAGTTTTGAGGGAGAGAGGGACCTGTACCGTCCACCTCCATTTCAGCGGGCAGCTCTGCCCCACCGATCTCAGAACAGCATGCACTGACAATTAAAGGTAATGTACCTAGTCATATGACTATAGGGATTACGGCAAAAGGCGAATTTGCCAAAATGTCAAACTATCCCTTTAAAGTCCAGTGCTGCACCTCCAATTGAGTTTTTAGGTCACAGTTTAAAGCGAAACTGTGTCACTTTTGAAAGAAGAAATAACACATTCTTCTTCCAAAATGAAAAGTTGAACTCATGAACAATAAAATGCACCCTTGCTTTATAATGGTTTTGGCGCTACAGTCTTACAAGGTCTGGTATGACCTGTGGCTTCTAAATTATACCCTTTTCCCACCAAAATTAGTGGGTGCATGCAGGTTTTCTGGCCATGGGAAAAATAGGTAACAGGCTCCTTTCCCATGGCCTGCAGACCAGAGTATGCCTTTGTTTTTGGTGTGTCACATTTGACATCACAGATGGGCCAGGAAACAGGTTAGTAAACAGTAGAAAGCAGCATGGAGGCCACTGAAAATGTTACTTCTTCTTCACATCTCTTGCTTATTCTTTCTCTCCGTCAAAATTGTTGCAGACTAAATTTACAACGATGTTTGAGCATTGAGAAGCAATCGACGGAGACTGCCAATTGGAGGCGATCAGAGCTAGAGCCAATAAATTACCTGTACCTACTGAACAGTCATTTGACCCAGGAGTGAATGCTGATTGTAGCCTTTCCTATTAAATACAAAGGCTAGATGTTAGCAGGTGTTAGTGTTTTTTTTGTGCACTGGGAAGGGGCTTCAGCTTTATTTAGATGTATAATGTTCCTCTGTTTGTGTTGCTCTATGTTTTGGCCACAGTGTCACATAGAGTCACTTTAAAGCAGACTGTTAGCATGAAGAGTGACTGAAAGCATGCCTATACAGACGAAAAAAGAGTCTCAAACACTGTCAACAGAATGTCAACTAAAGATGTCACAGTATCTCTCATGCAGTCTGACTGGCAGGTGATTTCAGCACAGAAACAAAGCAGCAAACAGCCATTTGCTCCGACTTGGATCCAAACATCTCACAGATTACCACTTCAGAACTGTAAAACTGTCCTGTTGTGTATTTCCAAGTCAAACTCGCAGTAAAATATTATTAGATATTCTAGTATAAAATTCCAGGTTAGGTTAAAATTTCATTTTCAAATTGCATTTCTCACAGGCGTTTAACACACCTCTGGCCTCTTAACTGCTGTTTCTGTCACTGTGAGCTAAATCAAAGCTAAAGCCCTTGAAACAGAGCCATCAAAACCACAGAAACCACGTCCTCCAAACACAGGAGGATTTACACCATTTCTGTTTTCTGTCTCTCTGCCTGCTGCTCTTGTTTCTCTCTCAGTCATTACACAGCCGCGCTGTCAGGCAGAGCTCTCACTGCATTCGCTCTCTAATAAATGTACCTTCATTACCAGATCATTTTCTCATGTTATATTGTCATTATGATTAGTAACAGCGTTAGTAAAGATGTTAAATATGATTCTGACCGCTGCATTTGTACTCAAGGTAACTTATGACCAAGGGTGTAGGGTTTTTTTTCAACACCGTGGTGGAGGGGTGGGGGTTGTTTGGGGGGAGTACGTGAAGTGGGGGTCTGTGGGTCCTCTGCCAGGAAATTTTGAGCATCAAACCCTTCATTTCCTTCTGGTGAGTATTTACGCACCAATTGTTGGTGTAAATGCCTTAAATTTTGTCATAACAAAAGTCCTCCGCTACGTTAATGTTTTTAATGGGAGGGGAAAATGCACATGTTCTTAATATTGAGGGTGACGTGTCCCCTGACCCCCCTCAAAATCTACACCTATGCTTATGATGGAAAGTCTTATATCAGCAACACAGCCTGTATGGAACAATGTAAGTCCAGTGGAGATGCATTTTTTTTGTGTACACGTTAAACTTAGATAAAGGACACAATATATTTGTAAATAGTGATGTGAAAGCACACAGGCTCCCCTTTTAATTAATTGCTGGTGTTAAAATAAAGGGAGGCTGTTCTTTATTTCAGTAGTATTCCCAACTTTCCTCTATTTGTCCTGACTAATTAAGTATCAGACATTTCTGTGTGTTTGCTAGCTGGATCCACATTTTGAGCATGTGTTGGAAACCCTGGAAGGCCGTATGCGCTTCTTCGAAAAGCAAGAAATGATGACAAACACATTTAGTTTCCAACATAAGAACAAGATGCTCATTTCACCCAAAATAATTCAATATTTTTAAATGCTTTTGTTACAGCTGTGCATCATGCATCTTTCTATATGTGAGATGCCCTTTAAAGTGTCCATTTTACAGGTGAAAGGTGAAATCTATGTATGGATAGTTTTGAGTTATTTTCCTTTATGCAGAGCACTTTTGTTGCGTGCAGCACATTAACTCGACATGCTTGACTGTTTTCCCCAGATGGTTTTCATTGGGAGATCACACAGGTCTTGTGATTAGATAAAAAACACTTTTCGTGCTGCGGGGAAACTTTGATGTTGGTGATATAAATTACCAAAAATTTTCTGAGTCTATTTCATGCGTTCCTTTGTACAATATATGTCAAATATCATATTATCAATAGGTTATCAGTATATAATGTAGAATAAAATTGTAGTTGGGAATTCAGGTATTCACTAGTCATGATTTCGTACATGTAAATCTGTTGGATAACGTTGCAGTATGAATCAGTTCATTTATCTTTCAGCTGCAGACACACATTTTCCATCTGACAAAAAAGTGTGAGCATAAATGCAATGATGATTGACGATGATAAAGACTTTGTCTTATTAATTCCTTGTTACTGTCTCTCCTTGTTATCCCCTACTCATATCTCTTCACAATGAAATCTGAAATATCGTTTGTTTTCTGAGTCTATTTTAAACAGCTGCCCATTTTCTAAACCTGCCGATGTTTGGAGATGAAAAGGTAACATTCTGCCTTCTCTGTAATATGTGGCAACTTTCTCTGCTGCACAACCCGACCGTCCTCCTCCAGACATTCGAAGGATGGTTACTATAATTATGTTGCCTTTCCAGGGGATTCCTGTGCCTGTTTTCTTTTTCTGTTGTTGCTGTTTTTAATTTCGCATTAGGTCCAGAAACTGTGAAGACAACTTTTTCTACATGCCGAGGGGCTTAACATTCATATGAGGCAAAACAGAACAAATGTGACTCACTTTATTTACTGTGCTCTGTGAAAAGCTGTGGTATCAGTAGAAAGTCACATCAGTCATATCAGCTTTAAGTATTTGCTAAAAAAAAAAAAAAGTTTAATTTACTAAGCTAATAAAAAACTACTCAGTCCAGGTACAATGAACGACTGCTCACGTTGATACAATATGTTCAGCTACGTGCTGTACATATGACACATTCTCCTTCTCCTGCAGATACAGTTTGTTCTTTTCTATTGTGATATGTACAATGAGTCCAGCTCCAGCTGTGTGTTGTGTTGGATTGTGTTCAGTCCGCTGATTCATACACAAAAAACATGCACACAAAAAAAGGTACGGTAAACGCATACAGAGTGTCTGCAGATATCAGGCACTAAATTCAATACTTTTTAAGATCTTTTTAAGATAAATTTAACTAAATTTAAGAGTGATGTTTGGACTGATCTTTGCAGGTAAGTATAAAGGTAAGTAGTGTGCAGCCCTGTGCAGAGGTAGGTTTAATGTAGTAATATGGTTATTAGAGTCCGTTAAGTTAATCTACTTTTTACCAAAAAGGAATTGCAACACAATATTAGGTTTAGTGGTTATATATTTGTAGAATCAGAAATGTGGACTTTTATGCAGAAGAGCTCGACTCATTTGGCCAAAAATAAACTAAAAGATGGATAAACTGTTTGAGATAAAATGTTTGTGGTAATTAAAACCTCACAAATTTGGATTTAAGACTATTTAATGCCTGATATTTATAAAGTTGAATTTAAGAATTTTTTTGTTTTTTGACTTTTTCATATATGTCATATGAGGCACAATAATAAGGCTCACTACTGCCGTGCTGTTAGTGGTGTGTATACTTTGGTATAGAGACATACCAATCCCTTGTGAACGTTTATGCATCAGACATTTATATGTGGACTTAACTACCATTGATTTTTAGCTGTAATGTTGTCGCCTAATGTGTTAGGGGACTTATTGTTAGTATACTTTTTTTCCCTCTCCTTTTGCCCAGTCAGTGTGAATGATATTAACATATTTGTCAAAAAGTCCTGCAAAATGAAGGGTTTTTTTTAAATCAAGATGAAATTTTTCACAGAAAAATCACAAGATGAAATGAACAAAAAAACCAACAAAAAAACAACAACATAGAAACCCCAACGCCTCAACAGCTATATCAGTTCAGCTAGATATATAATACTTAAAAATACTAATACTTAAAAAAGTCTGCCAAAAGAATGTAATACGGAGACCAACTGAGTCAGCACATACCTACCTTGATATGACTTTTTTAATGTTTTGCTCCCCTTTTCTGTTTTGTTTTGTTTTCAGTAATACTAATTTCACGTTTTTCACGAAAGAAAAAAACAAACATTTTACTGGAGTCCCACTGAGATTCTCGAGCTTGTCGAATCAAACAAGGTTCAATTACATTAAGACAGAGGGAGAGTGAGAAATGACAGACGGAGGGAGTGCAGCAGAGCGGTGAGGAGTGAGTGAAAGAGAGACAAAGAACAGCAAAGAGAAAACAGAGAAAAGGTATAAAGTATAAAGCATACTGAAAAAACTTTGACAGCTTCCAACACAATCTGTAAAGATTTGTTCTTTTGAAATACTTTCCAAAAGGGGCATAGCATAAAAGTATTACCGTCACAATGGAATAATTGATTAAATATCCACGTGAAATGTAATGAAATAAAGTAGAAATCATCAGGTGAAATACAACTGCAGACAAAAATGTACAAATTTAAAAAACCTCCACAAATTGGTTGCCTTATCGAGGCGCATAAAAGTGACAGGAGCTCTGCCAAGATGAATGCGTATTTCATTCAAGCACAACATGAATCAACATATACTTATCAACCTTAATGCACCAGGAAGAAGTGTATCTAATGACTGCAGACATTGAGATGAACCATGCACACACAGCTCAGGAATATCATCAAACAAGCGACCAGGACCTTTCCTTGCTTCCTTACCTTGAAATAAGCATTACTACTAATTGCTAATCTTAATTTTTAAAGAAAAATGATCAGCGTGTGGATTACAGAAACTGAATGAGTGTTTTGTTTCAGACCCTTCTAGGCAGCTGTTATCCACATTGTTGTCCAGGCTCTGTGCTGAGGACTATGCTGCCCATGTCTCAGCTCTTGTCAGATGTTGTACAACACTCAGCAGCAGCTGGCAGAGCCACGCAGCCCGCGCAGAGACGCTCTAAATGATGATTTATTAGTTCAGAAGACACACCAGGACATGATCACTGTTAGATCACGTTTTCTCTCTGTCTCCCTGTGTCCGTCTACTGCGAGATTTACTGCTGCTAGTGCAGCTCCGGGACAGCAAAGAGCTGCTAGCTTATGTTTTCATCACAGACACAGGAAGGAAGGAGGAAATTGAACGAGGTGAGCACTGAGCATTATGTGAATGAAAAAAAAAAGTCCTTTTATCAGTGATGAGGCTGAGATGTAGAAACACACTAGACAAGCCACTGCAGCTGATGCTCTCTGATGGAGGATTCTTTTTTAAAAAATTACTTTTCCATCTTTGCTCTGTAGATATTTTCGAAAAACACGCCTTGACCTTTTAAACAAATTCAAAAAATGTAAATCAAATACCACAGTGAAAACATGCTGCAAACAGAATCACACAGCAGAACAGCAAAGTGAGTGAAATGAATTACACGAAATCAAAAATACATGCAAACACTAAAAATAACTGCAGCAGAAACACACTGCACTCGGAGTCAATGCAACACAAGGGCTCCAGGCCAGAGGGAGTGCTAAGTGGGATAAACTGAATAAGTACTAGTTTCCACTTGGGAGAAGTTTTTCTAGTAGATCCACTCCAGACTGTTCTTTTCCATCACAGAAATACTGAGTCGTGGCATCAGTACAGAGCTGATGTGACTGCTCATGGTGAAGGCCAACCAACTAAAACAGAGTTTCCCTCCTAATCCAACACTGCCGATTCCAACTGTGCTACAACTGCAGGAATACTAACCATCACAACTTTTGAGCTTATCTGGGCCTCGGAGTGCGTTTTGTTTTTTATGCTACTGACAGTGTCATAGATGGTGACCACATCAAATTGAGACTTAAGGCCACAATACTCATAACACCTCATAATATAACAAGCTGATAGTTTTATTAACATAAACCACCGCACACTGAACTGAATTACTGTGATTTTATTATGAGCGAACAACGCATTTCACCCGTGGTAAAAAGTACTCACGTGACTCATGTATATTTAGCACACCTGTGAGGGCTCATGTGATTCTGTTAAGCAAACGTGAAGAAGCCACGGGCAAAACGCGTTTTTCGCTCTCAATAAAATCACAGTAATTCAGTTCAGTGTGCGGTGGTTTATGTTGATGATTTTATCTGAGACGTTCCTGCAGCCGGCCGACTTCTGTTTACTTAAGCTGATAATCTTATTTTAAAAACACGGTGTTGGTGGCTCAGTTGCTTCTGCAGAATCTGTTGATATCACTTTAAAAAAAAAGCTTTTGGTGGTACTATCCATGGTGGAAAAACAGTGATGGGCTGCTAAAAGATGTCCGTGTTTTAGCAGCTAAAACACTGCTGGAAACATAGCAATGTCTCGCTAAAAAACAACAAGACGTTTGGACACCTTGGCATGTCTGTCGCCAAGGTGTCACACCATCCACAATCCCCTCCACCTCCCAATGACAAATTCAGCTCATATACTACATCACTTTGGAAACAATGAAATGAAATTTACAAAAAAATGTAACATGATCATGGTTTGTAGAAATGTACAATGGCAACATGGGCCAACCAGTACCAGTAGCCTGCACGTAAAATTGCTTGTTAGGATGGCAGTCCATAAACAAGGGCTGGCCTTTCAAATCTAAAAGGATTATCACCTTGGGAATGTAAATGTACTCAACAAATTTCAAATTTGACATTTTGGCCTCGGGGTGGAGCTAAAGGGAGGCTCAGGGAGTGGCCAAAATGGAAAGGGTCCATCCTCTGAGGAGCATGCTCTATTAGTGTCATAGAAATCTGCTTATTCTGGTACTTTTTGGTGCTTCACCAGTACAATATTTATCCTAATGGTAGTATTCAGTGTACAGTATACAGTCAGATACAGATATTTTTAAAAACATTTTCTTCTACTTTTTGGCCTCTCGTCCACATGCAAACAGTTTAAGATCACTTAAATGTAGATTCTGAAAAACACTTTTCAAGGTGTAGATTTTTCAAAACTCCAGTGACGCCATCTCCTCAATTTGCCCATTATTGCGTTGTGTAATGAACATGCGCCAGAAACAATACCTTCTATGTTTATGTTCTATTTGCACTGTTGACCTAATGACTACACTTTAACTCTGCATTGCTGCACCACTTCATGGATGAACAGAGGCGTCTGCTGTGGCCAGTGTTATTTGATCCACCTCAGTGTCTGTGGTTTAACGCCCACCAGAAACGATGGTTTTGGATCTGGCCCGGTTCAGCAGATGGTGGGACAATTTGAGGAGTGGGATGGTCTTGATGAAGAGTAGAAGGAAAACTTTTGCATGTTCAGAGCATTACTGTTATCTTTGAGTGAGCTCCTTTGTCCTTATATCGGAGAGAGACATTTTGAAAATGGTAATTTTAGCCTGTAAAGAGGCTATGACCTTTGCAGTGAGGGGTGACTGCTGAAAACAACTAACGCCGGCAAGCACTTGAAGTCATTTTTGAGTCGTAGTTTGGACCAAGATATTTTGTAAAACAAAGGTTGTGTCGACAGAATTTTTATTCAAGCGCAGGGAGAAAACATCCACACCAACATCAGCATGCTAACATGCTCACAATGATAATGCTAACATGTTGGTGGCAAGCGGTGTAATGTTTACAATATTCACCATATTATTTTAGATTTAGCCTAGTTCTTTAGTGTTAGCGTGCTAACATTTGCTGAATAGCACTTAACACAAAGTACAGCTGATGGAAACGCCGGCATTCAGTTGCTGAGATATTTCAGTCTGGACCAATGTGGGTTTCCGATCAACAGGGACAAACTGACTGCCATTTGTGGAGTCATGCCACTAGCATGTAGACAGATTAATGCAGTCAACTGTGACTGTGGCCTTGATTCTCATTTCCTTCCCACATGAGTGATTTGTTTTGGAAAATTTAGTTTTTTCAGGTTATACAGACGCTTTGGGTTGGTGGTTTGGTCTGACTACTAACCCAAGGCTATTGGTATTTAATGAGCAGGGAATGAAACTAAACAATTAACTATCTTCATCCAGAAATAGGCTACACAGGCTACTGCACCTTTAATGTGTAGTGATGAAGCGTACTGCTCAAATGAGATCTATAAAGAAGGTCAGAGAAACATTTGGCCACAGCAGTATTTCTTCACATCCACATCAACATACAATGGACATAAAGTACAATGTTTATAGCCAATCGGTGGTAAGCAGATATGTTTCTAACCAGTGTTTGTAGTTAGCCGCTGTCTTAGCTGTAGCCTGCTAGCTAGATATACGCTGTAGATGCGAAAAGGTCATGCATGTGTGTGTCAGCTCCAGCCATCTGTTAACCAGCTGTGGAATGATGTCTCACATGGTACCTCTCACTGTGTCTCTCTGTTGCTCTCTCAGTCTCTCTCTGACCCCTCCCCTGGCGGAGGGAGAGGTGAGCTGAGCTAAGTGGTGCGGAGATGCTTTATGGGTAAAAAAAAAAAAAAGACTCTCCGAGGAGCTAAGCTCTCTGACAATTTATTAACTTCACTTCTGACACACATACATACACACACTCGAGGGTTAGTAGCGCTGCATTGGTAATCGTATTTACTGTGAACATTTTCCAAAGCCTGCTCTGCATAGTTGTGCTGCCACCAGTGCACTGACTGGTTACTAATCACTACTGCCAGAGGGGGATTGTCAGGTACGGCTTGAGATAAATTTAATTTAATTTTAATTTTTTTTTTATTTTAATTTTATATACTTTATTAATCCCCGAGGGGAAATTCAATTCTTCACTCTGTTGTCAACTACACACAGGTCCAAACACACACATGCACAAACTGGACCTATACATGCACTAAGTGGAGAGATGTCAGAGTGGGCTGCCCATGACAGGCGCTCCGAGCGCTGCCTTGCCTTGCTGGAGGTGAACTGGCACCTCTCCAGTTACCAGTCCACGCTCCATATTTTGGTCCGGACAGGGACTTGAACAGGCGACCCTCTGGTTCCCAACCCAAGTCCCTATGAACTGAGCTACTGCTGCCCCCACTGAGCTACTGCCGCCCCCATGATCACATTTGTGAAGCATTATGTCTTATTTTATATAGCTTTAAAGTAACCTACCCATCACCACCCAACCGCCACAAAAAAAATGTTGGCATTATATGTTTCTGCAAACCATGTACATGTTATGTTTGTGCATTATGTAATGGCTATGTTGAAACTTTACATTTCAGCAATGCTCTGGTTAACGTATATGTAGGTTTCGGCACAAAAAACAATTTGTTATGGTGAGGAAAAAAATATGATTTGGCTTGAAATACTCCATTTTAGGGGTACTCAAACCCTGCTGTAAAAACAGTGCTGTCTTTTAAAAAAAACAATTGCTTTTTGTGCCATCATCCCAGCTGGATATACAGCGGCTGGTTGTTAAAAACCAACCCGGTGTCACTCCAAAATTGTCAAAATCTGGTGCTTGGGCAGTGACTTGTGGCATCAGACACTGACGTAGAAAGCCATCCTTAAACGTCAGCATGATAAGCAGCAGGTCGCCATTATAGTTTAACAGTGCTTGGCAGCGTCAGTGGAAACATGGCAGGACAAAAACGAAAGTTAAGGCGGCGAAAGTCAGAGTCGGGCAGGTGGGAGCGGTGGTGGATGAGTTCAACAACCACCAACTTTCACCCATGAGAGTGGTGTTCACGTCCTGTGAGATTATAAAGACCAAACCCTGTTCTTTTTTTCCTAAACCTAAGCCGTGCTTTTGTTGCCAGAAACCCAACCATGTGCGTTAATTGTTGGAGGAAAACAAATGTCAATTTGTGTTGTTGTACTCACATGGTGCGTTTATTTTGAAAGAGACTGTATGTAAAGGTTAAATTTCCTGTGAAAACAGAAGTGTACTTTTGATAGAAGACAATGCATGTAATGGGAATACCTTGACATGGCATCCCAGAACACCAACAACCAGCGCACCAAGGATACCTTTCATGTTGTATCTGGACCTGGAAGGTCCATGACCAAATGTGAAAATGTGACGAGGTCAAACTGAGAATGTGTGTTGTAAAATCACCCACTTTTGGGGGCTAAAAAGCCGAAGGAAATGCAACAACAGGTCCCTAAAACCTCACCACATTTGATGCCTAAAACCCCACTGGTAAAAGAGCCACAGGTCGCTAAAAATACTTGGTTTTGGTTTTTCAGGCTCCAACAGCGGTCTGTAGCTTGGCAGGCATCTTGCCTTGGTGTCACACCAGCCACCATCCTCTCCACTATTTGATGACAAAGTCAGCTCATACACTGTGTCACTTTTTAAATGTTGATATGACACTAATGAGACATGCAGATGTCCTGCATTCCTGGTTTGCAGAAACATATAATGCCAACATTTTGTCTTGGCAATTGTGCCGCAGCACCACACTGCATTGGCAATATCAATTTAATAATAGCAAATTAGAACAACAGTTTTCAACAGCTAGAAGTCCAAAGGGAAAGCTATTACTGGCCATGTAATGTGGCCAAGGAGAGTGGATATTGTTGCTGGCTTGCTGGTAACACATATTGCCACGACTGAACTTTAAGGCGGCTAATATTAACAGTGGAACACATGATCATTTAAGTGGCTGTTGGAAGTGAAGAGCCCATTGAGAATTATGACCCTACTCTCAGTTCTCCTCAGCTCTGAGGAGCTTCATTGTTTTTGAATTTCCGGCACATAACTTTACTGTTTTGATTCACTCTCACCGCTAACATCAGCATCACTTTGAACCACTGCAGGCAGCTGTTGTCAGTGAAAACACTTGAAAACATGCTGTCCATGACCTGCTCAACAACAGACATGTCACTTGGTTCACAAAGGAATTTAGCAGCTAAAGAGACAGATATTTCCCTCAAGAGGTAGAGGACGACCAAAACAGAGCTGCAAGGACACTTACATTCCTCAGATACTCCAAATGATAAATCTAGTTGTGTAAACAGACATCTGCTTGCTAGAAAGTGGCTAAAAATCAGCTATTGCAGGTTTAATGGAAATTTGAACAGTTGGAAAATAGCAGGCCTTGTCAGAAGCATTTCCATGTCTAATGTGAGGATCACAGAAAAAGTACTACTGGGAGTACTGCTGTATTGATCCGACATAGATGATCTGACCAGCGGCAACCTCTGAGGCTAAAAAATGAAGCCAGCGTTAAAGTGCCAAAAACCTGCAGTTCCTCTTGTGACCACTTGAGGCTGGCACCAGAAGCCAGTCAGTCCCCAAGGACGCTCATATTAAAATGCCCAACTTTACAGCAGAAATAAACATGTTTACAGCCTGGTACAAAAAAATGGTTTTGATCTCTAAAGCTTATTTCAGTGTTCATGACAACTGTACGGGGAGTAAATTTTTATATAACTCACCCTGGCGGCATCAGGGGCAAACGCAGCGGAACAACAATGTAAGTTCAAGGGGCAGAAGTCCGAGTACTTTCACCCGGGAAGCTGGTGTTTGCTTCCTGTAAGATTGTAAAGTCAAACCCTGTTCTTTTTTCCTAAACACAACCACGTGTGTTGGCCAAATGTAACCACATGTGTTTGTTGTTGAAGGAAAAAAAAAAAGTCAATTCAGGGACAACGCATGTAACAGGCTAAAGTTAACATGGCGTCCCAGGATGCCAACAACCAACGCACCCAGGGTACCTTGTACAACATATGTCATTGTGGGAAGTCCATGACCAAACATTGATATGTGACGAGGTTGGAGTGAGAATGTGTAGCCAAAAGACAGAGATGGTGATGGCTGTAATGCTGAACTCGAGGCTTCAAAACAGGGGTCCACAAACCAATGGGCGACGTCTTGGTAACTACATCCATCATTTTATACAGTCTATGAACGACCAAGGGGAAAAGCAACAAAAGGCAGCACAGGAACTTTTAACCAGTGCTACTAACTGCCTTTCAGTTTTAGCTGTGAAAGCTACCTGCTATTAAGGATTGCACCAGTTGTATCACTGCAGCTAAGATGACCTATTAAATATCTGTTAGGTTGGGAAAAAAAACAGCCCACCAGGAAAATTTCCAAACTTCCCAATGACCAATCGGCACTTGCTTACACCTGGCTCAGTGTTTTATCCCAGTCAATGTTACTTTGCAGAGAGCTGAGGAAAAACCCCAGCAGTCTATTGATGAGTCTAAATCAGTACACAAAGTTACAAAGACAAATGATTTTAATCTTCTCATGAAGCAACCTTACCTGACCCCTGCTTCAGTGTTGCTTCAGTGTTTCCACAGCACCCTCCTTCGCATCATTTGTAGGTTTGATACTGTGCGATCCCTGTGTAGCCTCTCTGTGTGTAGTATACGGCAACCCCACAACCCTTGACAATAAAGTAATGGTTTAAACTGACTTCCTGTTTTAAATGGATGTTTCAGTGCACCTTTTATTTTTTTAAGAGATGACTCAAATCCCTCCAAGACTATTGCATCATTTGGAATATTAATGGGAGCCAATGGGTACATCATCTTATTCATTTCTTGGTTTTTAATTTAATTCCAATGACGTGTCTATAGGTCTACCATCATTGATATTCTCACTTAAACAGGCCTGTTCACCAGATTAACAATGAAGCCATTCATCACATATCATTCACACTTTTGAACAAGAAAATGCTTCAAGCAAATGTCAGATTTCATTACTCTGACTCCTACTTGTGTGTTGAAAATCAACCCTTCCCACTCTTTACAACGAGACTGCTACTGCTGAACATTCTCAGAGCGTGCAGAAAGTATCAGCATAAAAATACGATACAGTAAATCCAATAATGGAGAGTGAAGTAACACCAGGGGCATCTGCTGGTCAGAGGAAGTTGCTATATCCAGTTTTGGTTCTTTCTTCTACAACAAGTGTGCAAAAGTAGTTTCCTATGCAGCAGCATCTGCCTTCTGGGTCAAACAGGACGAGAAACAATGCAAAGGCTTAGTGAGAGTTAGCTAGCATCATACATCATCATGCAAGTTTAATTCCAACGCAGCTGCTGCTCAGAGTTTTCACTTCTGCCAATGCAAAGAAAAGCCACAGAGAAACTTTCTGGGACAAGCAACAGAGTTCATTTGTATATTTACAAATGCACTAAATTGTATTAACAGAAATAAGAAACAGTAGGTGGCTCGGTGAAGTATGAGTCATGGAGTTAAGACTGAAACTCAGGGAACAATTTAGAAAAGAAAACTGCAGTTTTAATCCCATTGTAGTTTGTTCTTTTGTGCTGTTTGGGCCATTCAAAAGCAAATCAAGAGTCATGGCGACTAAAGTGGGACTAAACCTGGAGCTGAGGCACACTGCCAAGCCTGGACCTGTGACCCCGTTTGGTTCAGGTCCAAAAAGTGTGGGGGTTAGGTCTGACTGAAGACCTCTTGACTATTGTAGGAGAGCTTAAAATAAGTTTTGACTTGTAGTAACTTTTGCCATTTAACTTCTGAAGAGAATTTTACTGGTTTGTCTTTAACTTAACCTTCCTGACTGCCAGAAGCAGAGTTACATTTGATATCAACTTTCTTACCAACACAGGTTATTTTTCACACATTATTTATCATAAGGAAGTACAGCTATACAGTATAACATACAAATATGCAATCAATTAAAGCTACTAACTGCTACATAAGTTACACATGCGGTGCAACATGAAAGAGAGACAAGTAAACACTTATATCACATTCTAGTTTTCACTATTTAACAGATATGAAATAACTGACATAGAAACACAGTAAAGTGTTTGACACTGATTGTACCCATAGCAGTAGAGTGACAGCTTCTACTAGGGTATGGCAACACCACTTGGACAAACCACATGCAGAACTGCAGCACACTGTAATACTAGACATGGTAGTAATATTAATAACAATAATAATTGATCAATATACTGGGGGTGAAGTGACCCAGTATAATATATTGTATTGCCTCAATACTACAGTAAACCAGTAAAGTGACTCATGATTTAGTTAGATTATTGTGTAATATGCATTGTCACCTAGGAAAACAGTTCAACCTTCCAAACAAAAATAGCAACCTGAAATTATAGCGGTTATAACGGTTTCTGAGACTCTAATGCAAATATGATGATGCAGAAACAATAGTTTCAGGCACAAACTGGAGCTGAGATATTACTCTAGTTTCCAGTACACAGGCAGCGGCCATATTTGAATGCCTAATATACATATCTGTCCTTCTCTCTGGCATGACTCAGTTGGTGACCTTTAATTGTTGTCAGGGTGGTATTGTCATTGAAGTGGCCCACACGAGATGAGTTGTCAAGGAGACAATGAATCAAATTAACAACAGTGAAGTCCATTTTCTTGCAAACAGTAGGTGAATAATTAACTATAATATAGCTCATATACTGGAAAACTTTGGGGGAAGCCAAAGCTTTTTTATTCATCAGCACAACAGTGTGCCTACACTCCTTCCTCTCCTCTTCCTCCTCTTCTTAAATATGGATAACAGCAGGGACATGCGCAGATATTTTGAGTGGCTGCTGCTCTAATCTGATCCATCAGCATGTACCTGAATGGTGAAAATTATGGTTGTTTGACTGGGAAAAAAAATCATTTTTAAATTGTAAATTGTTCTAAATTCTAAAAAGTAATGGAATAAAAAATGCACGTGTAATGTCTTTATTGTATATTTCTTACTGTAAATTATATTGTGCAGCCTGTGCTTGCCATATTTATTGTGTAAGGCAGAGAAATTGTTAACTTGGTCACTGAAAAATGTAGTAATATGCAATGTGTGCTTACTGATCTTGAAAAAACAACAACATTATTATTATTTTAAAAATGTATTTATTGATTTTTGCCTATACCGGTAAGCTGGTCACTTTACAAGGTAGCTACTGTGTTTTTTATATTGTATTTTGTATTGTGCAGTGTGTACATACTGCTTCTGTTATGTTAGGCACATTGATTTACTGTCTGCACTGCACCTTGAATTTTATTTTCATTTATTGCGTCTACTTGTTATGTGCAGGACTACGGATGGAAACTAGCGTTTCGCTAAATCTGGTGCAACCATGTTTTCATTTCTTGTAAATGATTAATGTCATTGCACACTGTCCTCTTGTAAATCAAATAGACTAAACATGAGCTTTATATTAAATTACACAAAGTTAATTGCGGGCTAATTTGAAATGCACTTTTTTTCTGCATTTATGCCATCTGGCCACATTAAGCATTTTGCACCCTTCCAATTCTGAGCTTTTCTTTCATTGGAAAATACTTTGTCAAGTGTTCACACCTGAATAAATTCTTCAAAGAGTGACCAAATCATGCAAATATTGTGCTTGTTACTTTACAGCCACTCAGTAATTACTGGTGAGGCCCAGGAATTAGACTGGAGCAGGCTATATCTAATTTTGTATGTGAAAATATGTACTAAAAAAGAGACAAAATGTTAAGAATATATGAACATATTTTCTGGCCTTATCGTGGCATATTTCACTACAGCTATTAAAAGATGTTTTTACTCAATCACCAGGCTCTCCAGCTCTTTAAATGGGAGCCACTGAGATTTGCTTCCTACAGAACAACATATTCTGTAACATAAGTTTAAGGATGAAACATACATGTATTTACAGAATATGCACTGATATAATCTTTAACTTTTTTTCCTCCAGAGTGGCAGCTCAGATAATGAGGGCAGATGGGCTGATGTTTGGGCATCTTCAGCAAGTATCTGTGCACGTCCCTGGACAATGGATCAGATTCAGCTGGTAGGCAATTGAAAATGTTCGGTTATAGTATGACACTCTAATTTTTTGTGTCAAAGGCTATTCATCTACATTGTAGCTGACTGCATTCGGTCTTATATATCACCAATTAAAACAAGTTATTTCAGTGTATGGGGAGATCGCAGACAAAGAAATAACTGAAGCCGCTGTCCCCAAATATGTAAACTCACCTTACAGGATGTTTGAGTTATAGAAAACAGACTCTGTCCAGGGATTTCGTCCAACTTTTCCCAAATAGGCTGCAATATTTGTTCCTGCTACCTAATTTACTCAATTAGGAGCTATTTCTGGTATCTGTTGTGTATATCTGCTGAGTGCAATTTCACACTCTGATTAAACCACCTAAACATATTGTGCTGCTGCAGGAAGTCCACTGTTTATCCTGCCCCATAGCAGCAATGTATAGTGGGATCAGTAGTTCTGTATCAGCTATGTAACAAACTATTCTCAGATGGCATTCCTCGGGTGTTTGGGCTCTAATGTGGATTTATGGGGTCCCTGACAGTTTGGGAAGCCCTGGTTTACTCCTACAGGTTTTCTTTTCAGTGCCTCCTCAAAACAGTTCTTTAAATCACAAACTCATCTACATCCCCGACATCTTGAACTCTTTTTTTAAGAACAGAGCAAATAGTGTAAGGAGAAACAAGGTGAATATAACCGGACGTACACGACTCCAGCGTTGATGGATCGCGTGTTTCCGCCCTATCGGTGATCTGCTCTTGCGGCTAATTTGCTGTTAGTGCGCGCGAGACCGTCCGTTCTTCACACGTTATTGCTTACCTGCTTGCACGACCGCGCGCACGTGTTTTTGAAAGTGTATATTTTACCCCCAACTTTAATTTGTAATGGGCTTCGACTATAGGCGACCATTTATCATCTTTACAATCATCAGCAGGTAAACCTCGCACACACACACACACTAGAGGTCAACCACTTAACCCGCTTTAATCACAGGCGCCATTAACATCAACACGGTATTATGTGGAAATCAACACCGAGACATAAACTCGCTGTCACTTTCATATTTCAAACCAAAATGCTCTAATTATCATTCAGCCTCGCGTAAAGGTCATTTAGAGGCTTTATGGCGTTCATCTCTCATAACTGAAAACATCCAGTTATCGTGGGATTGGCTTTATGTATCTCTTATTAATACCCCGACCCTATAATATTCTGTCTCAAACTTAAAAATCAGTTTTTCATTTTGAACATTTTACCGGTGAACTGCTCATATGCTGTTTGTGCGGTTTTTTTAATGTCTTCAAGAAGCGGTCAAAAAAGCAATAAGATTATTTGCTTTTAAATTTTGAATAACTGTCAAAAAATATATAATGCGTGGAAAAAATTCCAAGAATATTATCCAAAAATAAAATAAAAATAATAGAATTAATAAAGTAATGAAAATTAATTCAAAGATAAATAAATAAAATGCACGGATATTTGCGTCAATGTGTTTTAGGATGATATCATAAGGAAACAAAGTCAATGACACGTTTAAAAAAATCCCCGATCATATTTTTAAACTGTATAAGTAGTTTTAAAACATTATATAGATAAGATACACCTTTATTAATCCCACAATTGAGAAATCCCAGCGTAGCAGCAGTCAAGAGGAGAAAGAGTCAGATTCAAAATTAAAAAAAACCTAGGCATGCAAAACATACAAAAATACAAGAAACAGCAATAAATAATAATAAGCAATAAAATAGGTTAACTGTAACAATATAGCCTATTATGATAATAAAACTGATGTATAGTGCAGCACATAAAATTAAAAATGAAAATGCAATATAACATCACAAAATAGTTTAAATAGCCTTAATATATCTAAATAAATGAAACCGTTAAAATAACATGTTGTCAAGCGTTTTCTTGCGCGCGTGTATATTATAAATGTGTTGCCCCTAGCATATAGAGCGGATATCCAGTCATACGGACAAGTTTTACCTTAAGATATTTGTCATTTACCGTCAAGTCCCGTTGAGATCAACGATCTCTTTAGGCCAGGTCACCCTTGTGAAACAGATCGTTGATCTCAATGGGACTTAACCGGTCAAATAAGGGTTAGATAAAATAAAATACATAAATAAATAAATAGATTTACGTTTGGTGCATAAATCTCTCGGACAGACCAAAGCCCGCTTCATATCCAGTTTTCTAAATGCATTTATGTATGAATTTAACATGTTTAATAGTAAATAATAAAGGCTATCACATGTAATAACTCCTTTTACAAAAAGCACTAAATGTCACAGAGCACACTGTCTCAGAAATTTGATTATACATGTTGTAATGGAAATATTGTCTTAAACAAAATCATAGGTAAAATCATTTTGCAGCATTTTCAGTTGCTCCAATAGACAAAAGAAAAACTAAAGTTACACACACACACACACCAAAAAGCCCTTGTGTAAATTGTGCTTGAAGTGCAGGCTATTTAAAGTGTTATGGGAATTAAGCGCTTCATAGAATAATACCTGTAACGTCATTTTACAGCCACCATGAGCAAATACTTGTTGGCCTGAGATGAGACGCTGCTGTTATTAACTCTGAGAACCACCGTTTAATCTCCTTCAACTAAACAGAGGAACCAAGAATGTAAATTAATACGACTAAATCAAAACAAAGTTAACTTGGAGAGGCTTCAGTGTGTGATATATTATTCTTTAAGCCTTCACGCCCATATCTTAAAACTGCTTATATTTGGCTGCTAGAAACGCGTGGGCTAATCTGGCTCCGCAAACAGTCATTAGGCTACAATTTCCTCCTAAATACACAGACAGTGTCTCGAGCTTTTGGATGATCCATAAACGCAGCCTGCTCTGTGCCCCTTTTTCCTCTGTCAGATAAACAGGAGCCGCGCGCTCACGTCGGCACCGTATTCTCCATAAGGGCGCGCGCGCTCACGAGCCCCATTTAAAGCCTTAATCGGAGCTATTTAGTTATTAAGCCACTTTTAGCTGTTATTCGTCACGCGCACTCGCTCTCTTTCTTTGTCTCCGTCGCCTCCGTCCTCTCTGAACGCTGCTGAAATAAATGAATCAGAAGCTGAGCGCTGTGTTTGAGTCATTAGAGGACATTAGCGCAGCGTGCCGCCTGCTGCTACTGGCAGCAGCAGAAAATATACACGATATTCAGGTGAAATGCTGCAGTGCTGGCAGGTGAAGCCACGCCGACAGAAGGCCTGGACTGCATTTTATTTCTATTCAAACAATGCTGATTTACAAGTAAACAGAGGAGAAGTAAAGCAGAGGTGGATAATAATGACAAGATGTATTTACTTGTATTCTTAAGGTAGGATCTTTGCTTAAATATTTCCATTTTGGGATACTTTTACTCCCCTATTTGTCTGGCCTCTGCAGATGTTGCATGCAAAATAAAATCCAACACACAGCCAGCTTTAATTAGCCTCAGCAGTTCAACAGAATTTGAAAATTATGGCTTTGTCTCCATCTATTTCTCCCACAGAAATAATTCCCCTCCATATGTTGGAGTTGCAGGCTGTTTGCTTGCTTTGAGACCTACCTTCCTTCTGTCCAGTCCTGCCCGGGGTGTCAGACTGGAGCCAGTGCAGAGCTGCTGAGGACTGCACAGCGGCCTGGAACAAGACTGACAGACCACGGACACACACTCAACTTTTCAACCACAAAACACAGGCACCTTGGTAGATAAATGAAGGAGTGAGAGTGTACGAGCACGCAGGAGTCTTCCACACTCACTGTAGTGGAGATTCTAGTGTTTGGAGTCGCAGTTTTTGCTGTTGATTGAAGGATTGCATGCTCCCCCACAAGTCAGAGTCATTTTTCCAAGTTCTGCACACATAAAACACTCTCCAAACCTTTAGATAATAACACATGCATCCAGCTAAAACAAGGCTAGCTTTCTTCATTACCAAAATGTAGATGCAAGGTTTACACCTGACAGCAGTGATGTATGGTGACTGTAGAAGTTGTATTTAACCACTATTTCCCACAGTTAACGTCAGCCTACAGGCACCACACTCATGTTTTTCATACATTTTTGGTTCTTATTTCTGTAGTTTTACTGCTTTACTGTGGTGATATCTTCACACAGGAATAATTAAAAATCAACAGGATGTACACAAAAGTAAATTCAGACAAATTGCCAACTTTTCGGGGGTTTGCATAATTTTCCTTACTTGCAAAAGCTGCAGATATACTGCTGATGGCAAGGGCGTAGGTTTTGTTTCAACATTGTGAGGGACACATATGAAACAAGAGGTTCGGAAATTAGGGATTTTAGAAAATGTTTAACATCAAACACTTCATTTTCTACATTCTGGGGAATTTTATGGACCAGTTTGTGCATTTTTTGCATCAATTTATGGTGAAAATCTCTTTTAAATTTTAATTTTCAAGGAGGACATGTCCCATGTGTCTCCACCTGAAATCTGCACCTCCGGCTGTTGACTGAAATATGTTAAAAATATATTTTCAGATAAGCAGGCCATTAATGTGAGACCTGGTGACAATCGTAATTTTTTTAATTTAATTTTTAATTTAATATTATTTTTCTTTTTAAATTAATTTCATTTTCAATTGAATTAAATTATTTTAATTTAATTTAATTTGATAATGTAGTTCTATTGTTTTTTTTATAACATTTGTAGGGGCGTGTGTAATTAATTCAATTAAATTTCAAGTTGTTTTGATTTAGTTTTCTCTGGTTAGGTTCAGACAAAATTATAATACAGTGAAGGTTTTAGTCATAATTCTCTAAATGAAAAATAGATTCCACAATTTTTTTAACAGTAAACTGATAAAAATCTATCAGATGGAAGAAGGACAACATGCTGTTCTTTAACTTCAGAACATTTCACCGACCCCCTTAGGATCATAAATCCTTTCCAGGAGCCATCAGAAAATGTACGCGCATCATCGTCAAATCTAAAACGAGGCCATTTCTCTCTTGGCTCCTGAGCACTTGACATTAAGGTTTTCACAAAAGCAATATTACACATGTCTTGTTTAGACAGCTGAAAGGCATGACTGAATGGAAACACAGCCAAACATCTTTTAATGAGGGACGCAGCTCAAAGATCCATCATAAAAAATACTCAGTGGCCATTTTATTAGGTACACCTGTAAAAAATGATGCAATCCAATACGACAGTTCAGCAATAAATTTGGTCAGAACGCAGTCCAGAGCAACACCATACATGAGTTGGTAAACACTCGCCATCATAGGCTTTGTGAAGGTGGAACACAGGGCAGAGCTGTTGTACTGGACAGATACAGGTGTACCTAATAATCTGCTGGTCCATTTTATACAAAGCAAATGATCTATTTTAATTCTTAGTAGGGAATTATGGTGAGTATTGTGATTATACTCAATTCTTATTACAACAAATACGAATTATGGATCTCTCGTTATTGAAATAATAAGAGGTAAGCCTCTATACACTTTGTTATCTGCTAGTCCTCATGCTGCGTGTGTGCTGACTCTTTCCCTCACTTTCTCTGTTTCCATGTGTGGTTGTATCAGCATTCATGTTTCTGTGTGTGTGTGTGTGTGTGTGTAAGGGATATCCTCTTGGCCTTGGGAAAAAAATCTGCGTGCGACAGACTGACAGAAAACAGACTGTGGCATAGAGCTTCCTCTCAACTAATGAATTCCTGATCACATTTACACACACACACACACATACACACACACAAAAGCCTTTTTAGCTGCGAGCCCGCAGACTTTAGTCAAGGAGAGTTTCTTTAAAATCAGATGTTGCTAGTTACGGAGTGAGAACGTTAATAGTAAGCTCAAACGGCAATACAGTATTTGTATCTGGAACAACGACACACTCGTCTTAAAGTACACCTCTATATCATACATTATTTATTTGCTGCTGGTGAGGTAATTAATTACTGACTATTTACCACTCCAGCACTGCATGATTAAAGCTAATTCAAACAGTACCAAATGATCTGGTTGCCATTGTTTTCCTTTTGCAAAGCCGCTGTGTTTTTTGTTTCATTGTGTCCCAAAATGCTGAATATGTAAAACTAATGTGATTACATGTGCTGGTAGAACATTAAAAGACATTGGGACTTGGCTCATGTAGAGTTCAGAGGGGTAATGAGATGAAGGAAGACAGATCATATTCTCTGATGGTTTCATGTGAGGAGGCCTTCAGATGCCATCGAGGGTGGAAATGGAGAAACAATGTGAGGTTAGTGTGCAGCGTCCTCTCTGACCAGCAGGGAGCAGAGTAAACTCCTGCTTAACTCCTTCTCAAGATGATGTTCAGCAACTGAGGGCCAGAGCGCTGCTGCTGCTGCTGCTGCTGCTGCTGCTGCTGCCATTGCCACCACTACTACTGCAGTTACTACACCTACTGCCATTACTTCTATTGGTACAAGCACGAGTTACATCTGTAACTGCTGCTTTTACTAACACTGCCCTGATGCAACTTCTGGCTTACCAGTAATACCTAAGCTTCTGTAAATGTGTGGACTGCTGCTACTGTCAATGCTTCTGCTACCACTACTAGTCAGTTCTTTCACTTGCTTTTTTGGGGATTGTTGCAGCCTAAACTGCCTGATTTATACACTCAGGTTGTATTGTTGAGTTTTTACACTACACTAACATAACCACTAATTGTGCATTTGAATCAGCACGTGCAATAGAATTGATTGCAACAGGCTTTGTTATGATGATTTGTCTTGTCTTTTGTCCACACATTTCAGCCACTCTCCAGGTGGGTTTTGCAGTAGAGAATTTACATTTGTGTTCAACCACAAAGGTTGCATGTGGTGCAATAAAAAAAAAACCCTGTTTACCTCAACTTTCCAGTCGCATGTCGCACATCTCTGCATCCTTACAACTAGAAAAGGGGCGGTGAGTATATTGATGTTATGCAGGGGACTGCTACGATTGGTGAAACGGTTAGTCAAATTCATGGAAAAGTTGTGGCGGTTGGATGAACTTGCAAGGTTGTGCAGAATTAATGGGGATTGGTTGAATTTCCGTTATTTGTTGCATTCACCTCGCAACATCTTGAAGAGGCGGACCAGTGCTGCTCCACTGAACACTGCTATCATGATTACTCAGGTGTCAGAAAAAGACATGTAGGGGAATGTAGTATGAATAGAACGTCACATGACTTAATGTTACTAGAGTAGAAATCAGTCAAAGAACCTAAGAGAAAACTACAAAAGCAGAGATTTGGATCAATACACTAATTAAGAATTAGATGTCATATTATCAAAACAACTCAATGTATCTTGTCAAATTGTTAATTACCAGGGTCAAAAACAGAAGCTGGGATCAAATTGTCACCCATGTTTCAAAGTACTGTTGCCATTTTTTTTTCTTGGTCAGTAAGTCAATGAGAGACAACCACGTAACTATGGGTACATCTGTGTTCCGGCACCTGAGAACCAAATGTGAGCTATATCTGGTCCTTAAATGACTGCTAGTCGATACCAATGACATACCTATATTATCAGCATGTTGGCTGATTTTGATATTCTATTTTAAAGCCAATATCGGCCAGCACGGATGACGTGCCAGAATTATTGCGCATCATTAGACATTTTGCCACGACTATACCTACGTTTGCAGCACCTGAGCTAGGTTTGGGCCAGTGTTAACAGTTAGAATCAGCATATATATTTGGGCTGTATCATGATACATCATTTATAAAAGGTCTGTAATAAATCTGGCATCCAGGCTTTAGGTTGTTAAGTTGTTGGTAGGCAAGTATTAGCTAATGATTGTGTCTCATCTAAAGCATTTGGAAATTTGAAATAGAATCAACTTTTCCTCGTAATGGAAAATGTCAGAAAACTACAGTTGCATCTTAACTTACATGTTAAGTTTTGTAAAACAGGACTAGTAGAGGAATCAAATATCACTTCATGGCAGAAGTCAGCTCATCTCCACAGCGCAGTTCACAAAGCAATTTCCGGAGCGTAACAGATGCTCCTGTAAACCTCTTCCCTCTCAGCACTTCCGAGACATCAGGGAAAAACATGGAGCTGCGGTAGGGGCGAGTGGAGGATTCCCCCCTTTCACATATTGTCATATGTCCGTTGCTACACTCAGTGGTACTGTAGGTATTTATCTCTGCCAACTTCAACCAACAAACTTAACAAAAACAAACAAGCTAAAGGTAACGTCAGTCAAATAAACCTAGGATCTTTTTATCGTGGGTTCTCAGGCTAAGTCTGATCAAACAGGGGTTTTATGTAGGGGCCTCTGACTCGAAAACTTTCTGTGTTAATGAAACAGCTTACTACTAAACTTAACTTTAAATACATCTTAAAGAAACAGAGAGAGATGTGAAAGTACCAGGATTATGTTTCTGTTTGAAGTCGCCTGACACACAAACTATACATACAAGCAAAAACACATGACTGAGGCCACCACAGTGGTTTTATAACTTGAGACACACACACACACACACACACACACACACACACACACACACACACACACACACACACACACCGTATGTTAAGGAGGCAGGTTAGTAGCAGTGTTCTGGTTTAATGGGGTACTTACCTGAACTGGTCACACAATAAATCCTGCAGTACAAAAGGTTTTTTTTTTTTTTTGGTCCTTTTTCAGCCTGAGACACTAAACGCAGCATCACTTCATGGACGTTTAAAATTACACCGGTTCTTCTAATATTATTTACAATCAGAGTAACCTCAGTGAAAAAATGCATGTCTTCTCATTAGATGCAATAGTGTTTTCTCTCTCTCAGGCGATGGGCTTTTCCATCAAGAAGTACAAAGTCAAAGGCAGACAGATTTGCAGAACAGATTTAAAGTTATAAACCCCCTAAATCCAAGCAGCCATACATGGTCCAGAAAATGAAATGCAAACAAACATGGGACTTTCACCCAGGAGACCACTGTTTGTGTCTCACATGAAACCAAAAGTCAACACTGAATTATTTTAACTACACAAGTCACGTGACTATGTGACATTAAGTAGATAAGTTACGCTCCTAAGTTTCATAACAAACATACTGATTTTAACCCAAACCATGCTATTTTCCTAACCTGACCAAGAAGGTGTGGTTTCTAAACCCTCCTGAAAGTTCATTTTAAAAAGACGCTGGATTTCCTGTGAACATGGAAGTTTATTCTGAGGACTGCTAAAGCTGCTACACTTACTACGAAAGCCACACTTGCCTGCATGGGCATCACGGGTCCATGTCATTGGTTCGACAGCCCATTGGTTCGACATCCCATTAGTCCGACTGTCCGCGGTGCTGAACGGCTCGCAGCGCCGCGACCAGCTTGAGGCGGAGCAGGCTCACGGCTTATGAGTTTGTCACTTTCTTTTTCATTTTAACCCACACCATGATCTTTTCCTGACCATAACCAAGAGGTTTTTGTGCCTAAACCTAACCAGACCTTAACCACAGGGCATCATGATGATTTCGGAATGGACTTCGGAGCAATGAGTTTAATATGGTCGGAACAATGGGATGTCGAACCAATGGGCTGTCGAACCAATGGGCAGTTCCCGGGCATCACATGGCTCAGTGCTGTTTTTACGGGGCTGGTCTATTTGTTTTTGAGAGTGGCTCTGCGGCCTTCCAACAGGTAAAAACGACATATAACTGTGTAAAAAATGAGTACAGTTTGTTTCAAAATGATCAATTGCTCAGTGTACCACAGGCAATGAGAAGCGTCAGAGCAACCCTTTCTGTGTTTTTACATTTCACATTAAGATAAATCAAATATTTAAACTATTCAATTAATTCATTCAGTACCAGTTAATATAGCCTGTGCTTCCAAACCCTGCATAAGCTGCATTATCACTTGGCAAAGCCCAATATGTACTTGCCCAATATGTGCGAAGCTAGCAGCAACCCACACGCTACAGAGATGCAGCTTTTATAGCAGGGAAAAAAAATCCTACTCTGCTCATATATGTGATGCATCGCATCCATGCCCCATACTAAAGGAATACCTAGATCGTCAGAGTTCGAAACACCAGGCTGCCATATTTGATGAGTTGGGAGTGAGAACGTGTTGATCTATCTCACTACATATACATGCTTTCAAGTTTACAAAGCATTGCTATTTTTTCCCTATCATCATTATGGAAAGCTTAATAATGCAGTGTATCTAAGTCTGTTTTTCGCTTGAGTTTTTAGATGTTATGTATCAGTCTCAACATCTTAACTGAGATTGACACAAATTCTCAGCACACACATGCAGCTTCATTAAAGCACACTCATTCATTACAGCACTGGCAACACCTGTGTTATTTTTCGAATCACATTGTTGTAGAAGTTGTGTCGATGAACAAAGAGAAAAACGTTTCACAAACACTTTGAACCATGACACTGTTATATCCAGTCCTGACAACTGATGACTGGATTTTATTTTAGTAACTTCATTTTCATGATTGGCAGCTGCAGCTCTCTTTCTATATTTACTTTGCCCTTGTGTTCTTGTATAATCAGATGAAATCCTTTAATGGCTGCAATGTAGTGCAACAGAATAATAGATGCTCCTATTTTTATCAACCTCCTCACAAAAAACAGTGTCTGTTTGCACCCTGGTGAGAGTAGTCACACTGCACCTACTTGACCATTTACACTCATTCCTATGAGGTGTTATTATGGATCCCATTGCTTGCTTCGGTTGGCTAGTTTTCATCACCTTGACATGTTGAGGTCGGAGGTGGTTAAGGTTAAAGCAAAGGGGTCATGGTTTGGGCTTGTACTGGCCAAGCTCATTTATTCTTTGAGATTAAAATGGTAAATTTATAAGCAAAACCCATAAATGTGCAGTAAAACCAACAAGATGTGGTGGATGAGTGGGTTGAGTGCAGGACTCTTACTCAAGATACTGGGGTTTGCGTCTTGTGTGAGTCAGTGTTTGGTTAGTTGACTTATTATTTTCAGTTTTTAGGACATATCAAGCTGCTGAATGTACACAGTGTACATAAACTTTAGCAGAATAGCTGAATAGATCCATTCGTGTGCTTGGACACCCAGGAACTGTCTGTTTACACCCACGTGCAAACAGCATTGTTGGCTATGAACACCTGGGGGCTATTAGCATCTTCTAAAAAAAAGCTATTATCTATGATAATGCTCTTATGATTGCATGAACCTGACAGACAAAGACACACAGGGATGGTCAGTTAGCCCTTATAGACTTCTGTCATCAGTACATCTATGGCTCGAAGGTCTGCTTTATGACCCACAGCTCGTACACAAACACATACAGAGGGAAGATATATCAGTTACATCTTGACCAAATTCAGTTAACCTTTTGTTACTGAGGCCAGAGACATAGGGCCAGAGCCAGGGCCCACCAGGATACAACAAACACAAACGTACATACACACACAAACACACACACATACACAGGCCTGTGGTACACAGTAAATTAATTAACGACGGTCCAGAACCTGGTCTGGACATCGTCACTGAGGCATCTGGTCAGCACTGATTCTCTCTGCTGATGTCTCTTTCTTATTTGTCCCAGGGCTACGTTCTCCACATAAGAACATTATCTCATGTTTATGATGCTGCATCTTTAAAACAATCAGGAGAAATCTGAAGTGTGGTGGAGCTATTTTATGTGTCAATAATATTTATATTATAAGTATTATTTGTATGAATAGAGAGCAGCAAACTGACAAACAAAACAGCCATTGCTTATTAGAACTGCATGAAATCCACAAATGTGCTATGTAAGTTAAAAAAATTGGTATCTGTTGGGCCTTAAGCTGCTTTCACATCAGCACACAGCAGCCGCCCTGGTATTCACAAGAGCGTTCTCCTAATTGTTTTTAAATATGGCTGCTCCCACTACATCCAGGGTGATGACGGCAGGTGCTTCAGTGAATGTCACTACCGGAAGTGCAAGCTAGCTTGGCACCATGTATATAACTGCATACTATAATAAGAAAACAGAAATCATTGAAGTCACCAAAGATTTATTTGGACAATATACCAGTCATCGTAATTTTGGTGGAAATGTTATCCCGGGTCCAGTTTTTCCTCTGTTTTTCCTCTCAACATTATCAACTTCTCCATCTTTTGTCTCTCTGCTTCCGTGATGTCCGCCCCCTTCTATTTGACTGACCAAAGCCAGGCAGCCACTGCCAGATGTTCAACACGGTGAACTCTTCACGTGGGCAGCAACCGCCTCATATTGCTGTGTTCAAAACCACTTCCCCTCTGCCGCCTTCCACTCATTGACATGACTGGAGATGACGAGTTATTGCGCGGCGGTATGGAAGCAGCTTTAGGTGGTTATTTCACCAAGTATAACCACCTGGCTGATCCACTGTAACAATAAGAGCTGGACGGCTCAGTGTGTGGTTGTCTACCACTGCTGCAGACAAGTTACATAATATGAATTCAAACAGGTGAAAACATCTTTTACTGATTACTTATGATTGATGATTTAATATTGCAGAAAATTACTGGGTTTGGAGACTCCAATTATCCAGCTATAACAGAGATTATATCATGCATCAAAAAACCCTCAGAATGGGGCGTTAAGGGACTAAATTACCTTTTACAGCATGAAGACAATGTTATGAAGCAATCATTATAAATTAGACATAAAATCAGGTTGAATCATCCACCCATCCATTTTCATCTGTGTTTCCAAAGCCAGGTCGTGGGGGCAGCAGGCCAAGCAAAGCACCCCAGACACCCCTCACCCCAGCGACACTTTCAAGCTTCTCCTGAATGACCCCAAGGTGTTCCCAGGCCAGATGAGATATGAAATCCATCCAGTGTGTTCTGCCCAAAACACCTCCAGCGGGAGGCACCCAGGAGGCATCCTGATCAGATGCCTGAATCACCACAACTGACCCCTTTCGACGCGAAGGAGCAGCAGCTTTACTCCGAGCTCTCTCCAGATGTCCGAGCTCCTTACCCTATGTCTGAGGCTGAGCCCAGACACCCCATGGAGGAAACTCATTTTGGCCACTTGTATCCACGACCTCATTCTTTCGGTCACTACCCAGAGCTCATGACCATAGGTGAGGGTTAGGACGAAGATGGACCAGTAAATCAAATGCTTCGTCTTCCGGCTCAGCTCCCTCTTCACAAAGACAGTCTGGCACAGCGCCCGCATCACTGCAGAAGCCACACAAAACGGCCGATCCATCCCACGCACCATTCTACCCTCACTCAGTTGAGTCAATTAATAGCAATTATCCAAGATTCTCGAAAACATGTTTATTTGCTGCGTTATGTCAGAACATTTCAGCATAGAGATAGCAGTAGCTTCTGCTTGTTGTCTGAAGAGCTCCCAGGCAATAAATAGTCCTTCACACAACATTTATTGGACAGATATGAGACTGGTATCAGTTTTCTTATCTCCCTCTCAGCCATAAAGAGATCAAGCTTATATTCCAGAATGTTGAACTATTTCTTTATAATTGATTAAGACAGTTTGGTTATCAGGATTTCTGGGATGCATGTGTGCAGCTCATTTAGTTTTCAGTCTGGCTGCACTGCGGTCAACCGAACGTACTGTTCTCACCCACTCGCTGAACTCAGCTGTCCCAGAGAGCCACAGTGTGGAGGAGGACTGCAGATTCACTGACTGGTGACTGTATTTGTGTATTTTAGCACTCTTCACAGTAGTTTAAGCGTTTAGGATTTAGTGGCATCTAGCGGTGCGGTTGCAGAGTGCAACCAACTGAAAATTCTCAAACTGTGGCGGCACCTGCACTATCTAGAGCTAGTGTTTGGTTTGGCATGGCAGACACCACAGAAGAAGACCCAAACGCAGAACACAGACTCAGAAGGAGAGTGGTAAAAATGGGGTTTTATTGCCAGGATAATGAACACAGGGGAAAACCCAGGTGATGGAAGCTGATGGCGGGGACATATATAGCGCGCATAGCAACGGGCTGAGATGGAGCAGTTGGACTCGTTGCACTAACCGGTTTCAATTCGCCACAGCATGGTCCTCTATCTCCCTTCTTCGATCTTCTACCTTCCTTCTCCTCCTCAACGGACGAAGCATTAGCAGAACAAGGTTGTTGTCTTACCGCTGCCCGAAAAAGGCACTAAGAACGGCGTCGTCAAGCATCTTGTTATCCGAACATGTAACATCCGCCCCGCCCCCTATCCAATCAGAAACCTTCCCTGCCCCAAACCTTGCGTGGACTTGAATAAAGGCGATTAAACTGATCTCCCATGTAAACCCTCATTCGGAATGAATATTTCCCATGTAAACTACCTGGAAAAACTTGAATTCCGAATGATGTCATTCAGATTTATTTAATTACAAATGAGAAGCCATCATGTAACCGCACCCAGTGACAGTTCCCTATAAAACAACCAAGTTTGATGGCTAGAAAGCTGCAGGGTTAAGAGCAATGACTTGCTGAATCACGACTGGTTTTGTTTGGTTTCAAACAGTGGTCTTCAGCTTGGTAGCCAACTCATGTAGTTGACATGCCATCCACCATTCCCTCCAACCCCCGATGACAAAGTCAGCTAATATACATATAATCAGAACTACGTCGCTTTTGAAACATTGATATGATAAGTATGAAACATGCAAACGTAACATATTTGTGGCTTGCAGAAACACACAAGTCCAGCATTTTCTTCTGGTGACTGGGCTGCTGTTATGTTATTCATGGTTGTCCTTATCTCAAACTGTGTGTGTGTGTTGGGGTGCAGATGTGTGGAGGTGAAGCGGAGCAGAGGGAAAAGCTTTCCTTTTGTATACATGTCCAGTCCTACATTTTCAACAATCCCAAGCATCTAAAAACTTCAGTGACATGAACTAAACGACCAAAGTCTGAGGTTTAAAAGCACAAACTGGGTCTTGAAAGAAATACACAAGAGACTAGCTACACAATGGGGTCCTTTCATTCACGACCACATAATGTACACATGCTGTATATAAACACACACAAATAGACATGGCGACAGGGAAACCATATGTGTGTGTTCTTGAAAATTTTGTAGGTAATTTGTGGGCTACATTGTTACCCCATTTACACTGTAGAGGAAACAGCCATGACGTGAAACATTGCTGCCATGCAGTGAGACAAAAGATGACATGAACTGTAACACGAGTACCATGAGTTGAGATGCAGCACACTGCGATCCAGCAAGGCACCAGCCTAGCCAAAAATATTCTTTAATAAGAGAGTGTTTCCATTGATGCCTAGCTAAATGTTTGATAGTTATATAAATATAGTGTATGAGTTATGAAGATGATAGAGCTAAATATGGACAGGTTATAATCTGAGGCCGCCAGCCAACCGTAATATTTACACGTGAACAATACGGCTTAATATGGTCGAACACTGTGTGTGCAGGTGTGTGTGTGCATGCAAAGGGTGGAGGGGAGATCTGGGGTCAATATATTTATATGTAGAAAGACACTGTGCCAAATCTTGGTGCCAAAGTAAGAAAGCGGAGGTGGTAAGCAAGTGTATGTTTCTTTCTCTCTCTGTCTTTCTCTTTCTCTCACACACACACACACACATGGTGCCCAGTGGCAGCTAAAAGTGTTAAAGTGTGTATTTGTCTCAGTGCCAGTTTCCTTCCATTAGAGAGACAAAGCAGTTGGCATCCAAAGCCTCATATAACCTGCGGCATGGTAAACACAGTCATCCCGAGACTTTCGAAACATGTGGTATGGTCAAACACTCGACCACAACCCAATGTAACCTGTGTCATAGCAAAACACTCTCATCCGCAGCCCGAGATAACTTGTATAATGCTAAAACTCGATGTGAAACAATAATCCAGCTATTGTTGTGGTCCCCAAAAAACAGTAGGAATACAGCCAATGGGTTCTGCGCACAAGTACAGCTGATGCACATTCAAGTTCGCCAGGGGTTGGCATAAAAGTTTCTTCTGTGTGCACCTTTGCTCAGCTTTGCAGTGGTCTGCAGCTTGGCAGGCATCTCACCCTTGTCTCACACTGTCCACCAACCCCATCACCTCCAGAAGTCAGCTACATCACTTTAGAAGCACTCATATGATACGTATGAAACGTGCAAATGTAGCCTAATGTTTCTGTGGTTTGCAGAGTAGTACAATGCCAACATTTGCTTTTGGAAACTTGGCTTGTCATGAAACAAAAGATGCTAAAATTTCCAACGTAACCTCCTGAGACCCTGTGTCCTCATATGAGGACATCACAGTTTGGGTTTACTTGACCTTATACTTCATGCTACATAACTAGACCTGTTGACCTCATTCGTGGACACTTTTGTGCCATCTAGTGGTATTAAGAGCACAATACACTAATCCATGTAAAAACAAGATGGCAGCCATCTCTGTCAAGTAAGTCTGCAGCTGATCCTGACACAAGGTCCAAAACCTGATCACATTCATGATTAAATAATGTTTGTTGTTTGATATGGAAACACATTTGACCAATTTTAGCAAAAGTAACGAGGTAAGACGCTGTTAATTAGGAAGTACTCATTTGAAGACACTGGGACTTTATTGTTGTCTCATTTTAGGACACTGAATTTTTATTATCATCTCGTTTGAGGACATCGGGACTTATCGTTTTTTATACTTATCAGGTCCAACTGATCCCAAATAGCTAGGAGAAATTAAGAATACATACCAACCAAAAGTTCGGGTCTCAGGAAGATAAAGGACAAATATGCCTTTATCCTGTAGCTGATGGGCATGAATATTTGTCACCTCTCTGCCTCTGTTACCCAACTGTCATTGTGTTACAGTGGACAGAGGATAGCAACTGACATAATTGATGATAATGGGTTCTTCCTGGTCCCATCCAGTTAGGAGCTCCACAGACGCAGTGCACTGTCTCTGGCCACAAAAATACCAAAGGTGCTCTGCCAGCTCCTCTGTGCAATGTGCATCTGACTGCTTTAATTACTGCAGACTGATTCTGGAAAACAACTCATTATGTAAATGACATTATTGATATATTTGTATTAAACACAACCCATGTTTAGTGATTACCGTTGTTGATTACCGGTTGTTACTGAGGCTTTTAAAAAAAAAAAAAAAATGAAACAAAAAAAATATAAACCTTTTAAAAGATCAAGATTTAACAGGGCAGAAAACACAAGCAGTCAGACGATGAGACAAGTTGTAAACAAACCAACATTTTTGACAGATAAGCAGAAACTATATGGTGTTTAAAAAG
This sequence comes from Epinephelus moara, assembly GCF_006386435.1. Lineage (NCBI taxonomy): Eukaryota > Metazoa > Chordata > Actinopteri > Perciformes > Serranidae > Epinephelus > Epinephelus moara. Next base: position 12,945,707 of record NC_065510.1, on the reverse strand, counting down.
TTGCAGCAGGTGGTCAGTCTGTAAACTGCAATGTATGTTTACAATAAACAATTTGAGTAACTTTGGTTAGTACACACATACAGAAAAGTGATACATGACACTGTAAAAGTGTTGTTGCCATGTTACCTATAAGGCTATATGTAATTACGACATTGATATGTCCTTTGGATTCAAATCCTGGTTGGGACGAGTCTTCAGTAAGAGTCAGAGTAAGTAGCCAAGTCAGTGGGTACATATGTAGGAAACATGTATTTTTCATAGGCTACATATAAGTAACATACTGTATAGTCAACTGAAACATGCACAAACCTGTTTCTTAATTAATTAAATTTATATGTGTGTAATTTTTATATTACACATTTATACAAATACATACATGTTATTCATTCATTCATTCATCTTCTAACCGCTTCATCCTCTCGAGGGTCGCGGGGGGGCTGGAGCCTATCCCAGCTGACATCGGGTGAGAGGCAGGGTACACCCTGGACAGGTCGCCAGACTATCGCAGGGCTGACACATAGAGACAAACAACCATTCACGCTCACATTCACACCTACGGACAATTTAGAGTTATCAATTAACCTAGTCCCCAATCTGCATGTCTTTGGACTGTGGGAGGAAGCCGGAGTGCCCGGAGAGAACCCACGCAGACACGGGGAGAACATGCAAACTCCGCACAGAAGGGCTCCCACACCTGGGATCGAACCGGCAACCCTCTTGTTGTGAGGCGACAGTGCTAACCACCACACCACCGTGCCGCCCTCATACATGTTATATGTATGAATAATTATATTTGTGACTTACATGGCAAAAACTGTGTTACACATAAACAAATATACATATTAGTATGGGCTTGGCATATATGTAAATATATTAAATTATTCCAGTTCCTAATAGGCTTTATACATGTGTATATTTATATGTTTTTACTTTATATGTCCATATATTTCACTTATGGAAATTTAGTACATGTACATATATTGTAGTTCCATATGAACAATGTCATCGTTATCAATAAATCACAATTTTACTTACTTTCAGTATCAAGCTATATTTTTTTGCTTCTGTTTATAGTCTGCATTTTTCAGCAATAACTTTTCAGTACTATGGAGACTGCAAATTGAGAACATTTAAACACTGATTATTAACAAATCTATAAGCTGTAAGTAAAGTAAACAAACAGTTACGGTAATAGACAAAAAAAATCTGAAATACACTTTTTAAGTTAACTAACAGATTTGTGGGCATGTGCTTGTGTGCAAGTATGTTTGTGTGTGTGTGCACAATGGATAAGAAATGCTATCTTAACTAACTCTTTCCACAGTGAGGTCACCGAAACACACAAGCCCTGTGTGTTTGTGTGTGTTAGTGTGTGGTGGAATAAGTTAACACACAGTTGGGCCCATAGTCTGGTTCCCATGGTATGAGTAGCGGTGCAGTGCAGGAGATATGAGTGTGTGTGTGTGTGTGTGTGNAGAGAGAGAGAGAGAGAGAGAGAGAGAGAGAGAGAGAGAGAGAGAGAGGTGCCAGTATTATCAGCAGAGCAGTAGGAAGGTTATGCTACACTAACAGGAATGTCTCTCATCAGGCCTGACAGAGTCCAGCTGTCTCTCTTCTAACCCCCCACCCCCACCTTCACTCTCTCTCACACACACACACACACACACACACACACACACTTCATCTTTTCAAAACACACACATCCATAAAATGAAATAAACGGAGAAGTGATGTATTTTTTCTCATTTGCTGTATTGTGGATTTAAAGGTCCAGTGTGCAGGATTTAGGGAGTGTATAGTCACCAGAAAATAAGAATCGTTGTGTTTTTGTTACCTTATAATGAGCTGTTTATATCTACACAGAGAGAAGTTCCTCGTCTTTAGAGTGCACCATATTGCACTGTCATGTTCCTACAGTAGCCCAGAACGGACAAACCAAACAGTGGCTCTATATAGGGCCATTCGTCTCCACAATGAGCTGCATTAGAAAAACAGTTTTTTTTATGAAACTTCCTTATTCAGTGTTTTTACTGGTTTAAACCAAGTGGTCTATTTGTTTTGGAGAAAAAGAGATCTTTACTGATGATTTGGCTCCCTGAATGTCTGGATCACAAATAAGGTGAGCACACATTAACAGGTGCTCGTTGCACAGGCTGAACAGCGCAGGAGAAACATTGATTTGTGATGTGAAACTGCTTTATTCTGTGTTTGTTTGTTGTTGTTTTTTTGGTTGTTTTATTACACCTAGTCTGTTTTGGAGAGGAAGAGACCTCTGCTAATGAGTCGGTAAAACCCCCTGTACTGTGAACACTGAAAGAATTCTAACCGGGAGAAGTTTCAGCTGCTTGCAATTTACAGTCCCACCACTAGATGCCACTAAATCTTACACATGGGACCTTTAACTCATTTCAGATGACTGATGTAGATGATTTATTACAGGGATAAACCAATGAAATACAGAAGAAGCATCACTTGTTGTGTGATAAATTACTCATCTATAGATAGAATACAAATAGACTATGTTTTGGTAAATCTAATAGAAATCCTTAAGCGGTCATTTGGAGTTCACCTGCTTTTCTCAATAAATTAATTCAGTGTGTGCAAGTGCTTGTTTTGTATTCTTTTGTATTGAGCAAATAGATTAGTGTCTCAGCTATGAATCATTCAGTGATGCTTTGAGGGTGTTGTTGGTCTAATCTTATGTTCCTAGCACTTTATGTGCACCCAGGTAGCTTGGTTACAACATCAAAGATTATGCATCTGTAACCATCATTTGTGTTATTGCCTCACTCATCTTGGAGTAATTATATTGTCCACAATAATCATTACACCAACACATGCATTTAAGCCAAAATGCTCAAATACTTTTGTTATTTCACATGTATTCACGGGGTAGGTATTATTATGTGTGGTGCTGCAATAAACACAGTATTCATTTGTTGCCAGCTGAGCAGAAACAATGTGTTTTGGGTTTTGTGGGCAGCACAGTTAGCTCACATCTCAGGCAAAATGAGTCAGTACGTTTGCAGATTCAGTGCACCTTTGGGCATCCTCATGGCGTTGTGGTGTAAGACATATACGGGGTAAATACATGTCCCTATAGTCCATTTCTGGTGAGCTATACCCCCCAACACACCCACATTTCCTGGCAGTCTTAACTGTCAAGCAAAGGATGAGGTACAGCATCGGTATCCTGAACACCATAACACCATGACTACACAAAGAGTGTGTTGTTGCCGGGCTGATGTATTGAAGAATCTCTTTACACATTGCATTAATGGACGTATCCTCATACAGCAGTTTGTATGGTATATTATGAAAAGTTATGCATGGTTTGTACGATATGTTACAAATTGGCACCCTTAGCAGTTAGGTTGGGATGTAGGAAAATAATTATGGGTGGATGTTATCATATTACAGTAACATATGTACATATGTTCGTCACTTAAACTAACTCAATGTCAACTTTTGATTTCACACAGGACACAAACCCCTGTCTCCTGGGTCAATGTCCTGTGTTTGGTTACATCTGGCTCCAAAAATCCAAGATGGTGACGGCCACAATGCCAAACTCGAGGTTTCAAATTGAGTCCACGGACCAATGGGTGACATCACAATGACTGCATCTACTTTTTATACAGTCTATAGATCCACTTTATTCCCACTTGAACTGGCTCAGACTGCAAAAGCCACATGGATCAATAACTGTGGAGTTTTTGAGCTGCATTTGGAAGGGATCATTTCCATACCAGTATGGAGAGGAGGACTGATTACAGAAACCAAAAACTGAATTTATGAGCATTTGGGTATTGTGTGATGCAAGATAGACTTAAAAAATCAAAGACTATCCCTGAAAATTGCTATTAATTCTATTTCCTGTATATATGGAGATGTTTTTAGTTTTATAAAGAATATTTCTTGTTTTGGTACATGCCAAGCACAAATGTATACTTGGTTGAAAGTTACATTTTTTGTCACATTATTTTATCTGCCTACTAGTGAAGCAAACTTATCTATGTTTACAGTAAGCAGTGGTGCCTTTATCAAATCAGATAACCATCAAATATGTTTATTTAAAAGACCTACAACCTATTAAAGCTGTTTTTTAAGTATGATCAGTTTACAAGCAAGGCTAATTAGCATTTATGTTGTTTAAAAAGCTAGTGAACACATTCTTCAATGAGAAAGCTCTTATCAGACTTATTAAATGTCTTGTACAATGTCTTTTCAGCCAAATTGAGAATAACACAACAAATATTTTAACATCATTTACCGATCCATATCTTCTCAGGGGGGTTAGGGACCACATTTCGTTAAGTGTATGCATGTGTGTGTCCGGCTGGGGTGGAGGTGGAGGTGGTGGTGGTGGTGGTCGGGGCACTCTTACCTGTTTTAGATCCATGAAGATGATGGCATCCATCAAACCAAACACAGGAAACTGATTTGGCTTAACAGCGTAATCACTGGCGCCAGCCGTGGCACCGAGGGCATGCGTCTGTGTGTTTGAGTGTGTGTGGAACCTCCAGATAGCAAACAAACAATAAATGCTTTCTGTCACTATATTTTGAGTGTTTTTTTTTCTTGGTGCTGATCAATAACATGACTTGCTATGATGTAAACAACAAATTTATTTCAGAGGTAGTCGATGAATCTAGACAGGGTAGTAACAAATGTGATTGTAGTTGAGTCAGCCATTTACTCAAGCATTTGAGGAAATGTTGGATTTCCTTAGCTAAAAGAAGGAGTTGCTCAAATTTCAAACTCTCGTCCTTCTGAAATATCCTTAAATAATAGTATTTTAATCCTTAGCTACATTTCAAGGCTCTAACAAAATCCCAAAAATAGATCCTGGCAATAGTATAGGTTCTCGATACGTCACATTTTCCCTTTCTGTTACCCAAAAATAATTTTTACAGATGATGAGTGATCGTTTCTCCTAAAGCCTGTACATTAATTGTTACATTTTATTCTGTTTGTCAATAAAAAGTGCTTTCACTTGCCGCTATTTTCACTGTTAACAATGTTTGATTAATGGACATCAGACTTTGCTTTTAAGTAACCTGTTAAATAAATCAATAAACAGATTATTATAACTTCTACCTGCTCAGTAGAGGTTGTTGAAGAGTATTAATGTGGTATATACGCCCTCAGTCCTGATGTGAAGTCTCCGTGGTCAGTGTTTTAAAGTGCCATTAAGATGTTGCTCTTAGCAACCATCTCGTTAGGGCAGGTCATGTGACCTGTTGTCATCCATTATCTAATAACGGGCAAGATAACAGGCTTGTTTAGACTACAGAGACAAAGACACAGAAAGAGAGGGAGGAATGGAGTGTGTGTGTGTGTGTGTGTGTGTGTGCGTGTGCCCCTTTTATAATTTGCTTTGGCTCCAGTCTGACACCTTTAAATGGCTGTCATCAGAAACCACATGTTGCGCGCACACACACACACACACACAGAGCAGTGTTTAGCTGTAATAGGCCTCTCAGCAGTAATCTGTTTGCAGCTAANTGCTTTGGCTCCAGTCTGACACCTTTAAATGGCTGTCATCAGAAACCACATGTTGCGCGCACACACACACACACACAGAGCAGTGTTTAGCTGTAATAGGCCTCTCAGCAGTAATCTGTCTGCAGCTAAATCCTCTTCACTTTAAATAGCCGGGGACCCCAAACTGCCAGGAATTACCTGTCTCTCTCTTTTTGTCTATATCCATCTCAGTGAGCGGAGACTAAATTTAGTAAAGTTAATTTATCGGCCACATGATTTTTGTATTTACCAACCACTTTCGTAATTTTAATCTCATTTACTCATATTATAAATATGAGTTCAATAGTGCGGTCATCTTAGAAAAAAAGGAATAAAAGAGGTTTCTTGTAAAAGTTATTCTGATTTTGAAATGTTCCAGTTTCCTTTAGAAAAGTTATTGCTATAAATGGATGCAATTTTGGATTTGAAACTGGTAAACAATCAGTGATTGGCTGCGTAACTGACAGACCAATTGTGCAACCCAGCCTCATTCTGCTGAACTGTGGTGCAAAATGTTAGTTGGTCCTACGAGCTCAACTTAACTCAAAAAACACATGCAAATAAACAAAACACAAGCAAATTAAAGATTTACTTTGCAGTCTTTTCCTACAAAACAAAGTATAGACTCATACAGACAATCTCTCTCAATCATCACTTACAACTCACTAGAAATGTGTTGAAGTGTGGAGGTGTATTTTTCTGCCCACTGCCTGTATTTTCTTCTAATTTTCTGTGTTCAGGACATGTATTCTTGCAGCACTCAGCTGAGGTTGGGGCTTTATAAAAAAGGTAGCGACCAGGAGCCAGACTGTAAGCAGCAGGCATTCAAGAGACAAAAGAGACAAAAAAAAAGCACATTTAGCGTGGCAAAACACCAAACTAGTGAATCTGGGGTTTACAAACAACCTACAACCTACAGTTCTGCATAGTATACCTTTAAGAAAACATCTTCACCGATATGATAACGTAGCACACAACACAACATAATCTGTTTCCAGGGGACACTAAAAAGTGACGCACACAGCTGGGAAACACTTGGGGGGCATTCCAAATCTTATACTTTTTCTTTTCATTTTTAGTAGGTACTGCAGCTGCCCTTAAAAAGCGTGTACTGTTGCATGCAGTGTGCACACAATTGGGACATATTACTGTCTCATAACATTACGCCCTGAACTTTGACCCTTTTGCTTTAATATCTGTTACCATGGAGATAAAACAAATACTACTCACTGAGTTCGCCAGAGACGGAGATCAACCTGGAGCGATCTGCTGCTGTTACTTTGCAATGTATGTGGTTTAACTTTAAAGTTATTACTGCACAGATTGTAGATTCTGACATGTTATATTTGCGGCAGTGAAATTACATCTGCAGTTCTCTGTCAGTTATTTTTAGAGTTACGTCCTTTTGTTGTTTGTAATATTTCTTAATATTTTGTTCACTTAAACAACTAATATTCCTATTACTATTATTTGACTGGTCATCAGCTGTCATCTCTCTGTGGCTCAGTCGATGTGATGTATCGTCCGCTGCGCAGAGGATTGTGGGTCAGAATAGACAGAAAAGCATGCTGGCTTGTATACAACAAAATCGGACCGGATGTAGTAGAACATCCTGGTATTTTTGGCATATTGCGTTTTACATAATATGTATTGGGACACACTAAATCTTTTTCTGGCACACTATACAGTATGGTAGTATGGGTATTGGAATGCACAGTTATTGTTGCCGTGGTTTTTGGCTTATGACGTCATTTAAATAATCTGTTATTGACTTTGAACAAATGAACTAAAAATATCTTGGGGTTTTCATTATGGTCCATTTTAACATTGTGATCACATGATTTAGATATTCCTGTAGATATCTGTTTTCAACCTATAATTCGTGTTTTGCTTATTATCCGCCTGCCAATCCAAATAATCTAACAACATACCAACAATTAATTGTTAAACAAGCTAATAGTATGTTAGCTGGCTTAAGCTAATTTTAGAATTGTCACCAAGTAACATTCAAGAATGAGAATGAGTTGCAAAATTGTCTATTTAATGGTTTAAAACAGGTCAAAATAAGCCGCACTTTGATTGCATGATTAATATTTGTCATTTATACTGACCCTTCTCTGTGATGAAAGCATGAACAGTAGTTACTGGTACCTGTTAACTGATAAACAGATTAAGCAGTGCCGTACACCGACATTTTTTTGGGGCAGTTGCCTGTGCAGGCCTCTGTATGTCAAAGCAGAGGCATCAGAGCTACACATCACGTCCTGCAGGGCCCTCAGAGAGGCGGAGCTCAGCTGTGGTTGGCTCCAGCCCAGCTTATTTCTGCTAACAGCCAATAACCTACAAACATAAGACTATTAATAGACCTTAATTGACTCAATAAGGCCCAGTGTTTAAACTGTGCAAAATATGAACTTACTTAAAAACTATGCTGCCTTTCTTTACAGTCAGCATCTCTGCCAAACCACGCAGGCCACTTAAACAAGTTAAAAACTTGGTGATTCATCAGCTTTGTTCCGTCTAAGAAAAAACACACCCAACTGCACATGTGACAGCATGTGCGTGTGTTGGTGTGTGTGTGTTTAGAGGGCCACAGAGGTCAGAGTGTCAAAACAGGCAGACAGAAAGTTTGTGATCTTTGACCCTGGCTTGTGCCTAGGTCAAAAAGTGTAGACCCTTCCTGTTGAACACACACGCACGCACACAGGCACACAGGCACACAGACAGCTCCCTTGTTAATGGCTATGTCGTGTGGTCTATTTCTGGGTTGTGTCTCTGGTATAAATAGATTCACCTTTGCCCCAAGACATGGACAATCAGAGGAGCTATTCCCAAAGCACACAGGCACACAAACACACACAAACACAAATGAAATCCAGCATCATGAAATTCCACTATGCAGAATTGTTGGTTACTGTTTGTAAACACACCTGACAGCAAAAGTGAAAATACAAGCCAACCCCAGATTCACTCGTTTGGCGTTTCATCTCACTATATTTGCTTTTTTCCCAGCGCTGTGTCTCTTGGATATCTGCTGCTTACAGTCTGGTGCTTGGTCTCTACTTTTTTAAAAGCTCCGACCTCATCTGAACGCTGTGGGGAAACAAGTGTCCTGAACACAGATGATAGGAGGAAAATAAGAAAAAACAGGCAAAGGGCAGAGTCTCTGCAGATAAGTGGGTCATCAGTGATGATTGGCAGGGATTACTTCTGTATGAGTCTAGAGATACTTTTAAAGAAAATCCTGCACAGTATGTCTTCAAGCACCAATGCTCTTACTTCAGTTTATTTTCTTCTTACACATCATCACATTGGTCCTTTTTATCATCTTGCTTTTTCTCCACTAGATTTTCTGTAGATATTTATGATCACCAGAGGATGAAATGTTTTTGGTGACCCTGTGACCTTTGCTCTTCTGCCACCATCAGAACAAATAGGTTTTAAAATCAGCTCCAAATAGCTAAAAATATTTGATATATTTATAAAATATGTAGAGGTGGATTACATATGGAAACCAGAGTCGATATGAGACCATCTACTTGTCTCCAGCTGTAAAACCTTGAGTGGTGTTTCACTGGTCTCAGTAGGTGGTGGTTCTCTGTCATTTGTCTGCAGTGCTGTTGCTGCTGCCACCTGCAGCACTGAACGCCTCAAAGAGCCACAAAGATAGCTTCATGACGACAGGAGTTACCAGTCGTCTTCCATGGTGATGATAACTGGGTCAAAGTGCTTACAAGAGTTGCTCTAAAACAATGAAATGACACAGCTGATGTATAAAATGTGTAAGAATTCAAATACTACTTGTATGATGTTAAGGGGAAAAGAACAAACCAAAAGAAAAAAGAAAATATCATATATTTTTGTAGTATTTGACATGAAGTAGAAAGAGTCTTTCTTGAAGCTGAGAAGAATTACGCCAAAGAATTGCTGTGCGCTGCAGGGAATTAAATGAAGGCAAGGCAGCTTTATTTGTATGCATACACAAGGGCAATCCAAAGTGCTTTACAGAGCAATAATATATAAATCATAATAAAGGATACAGAAAAGAGTAAAGAAAAAAGATATAAAAGGCTAAATTAATTACCAAATGATTTACATTTTTAAAAAAGGGAAAAAAAATCATTAAAAGTAAAGGGCAGTAAGCTTTACTGATATGTTTGTTTGTTTTTAATTATTACAGGCAAATAACAGTTTATATAACAGAGATGACAACAGGACATGACAATATAGTCTCACAAACAAAGAAAGACAAAACAAAAGAAAAATTAGACATACAGAAAAAGTGACATATTAAACTTAAAAGGAACACATCAGTAAGTCAAATAATTAGGTTGATAGTGCTAGTACATAAAAAAACTTAAATTTATATTAGAGTTAGAGCGTAATTATAGTATATATAAGTCTTCACTGGAGCAATAAGAATTTGACTTTGTACTGTACTGTATTTTTCAGGAAACTTAAATTTAAATTTGGTCTTGATTGAGCTTTAAATAAAAATATTTTACCCAACAGAATAATTGTATTTATTATATAGGGACAGTTTTCATCCAGGACCCCTACTAAGTTCAAAAGATGCTTTGCCGATATGTGCCCAGTTATACATCAGTCTCTAAATGTAGAAGCTGAACAGGTTAGCACTATATTGTTGAGCTTTAAACTAGACCAAAGCAAAAAGACAGAGACACAAGGACGAGAGAAGGAAGGAGATTATGATGATGATGGTGATGATGATGATGATGATGATGATGATGATGATGATGATGATGATGATGGAGTGCACAGAAAAGAAAATGGCAGATAGGCAGACAGATTGGGTGCCTGTCTGTAAGCTGACAACTGATACAGAGATTACATCAACTGCAGCCTCATTAGTGCAGACATCACCTGCAGCAGCCCGAGGCCTACACACAACAAACACACATAACACACTCACACACAGATCACTATCTCAAATCGCTCGTGGCACAAACCACTTTCACCTGGCTGCTCACTCGGGTGTTTCATTAATGAATGACAAACATGATTTCAAATGTTTCTCACCAGTAACTTGTTTAGTGTGTCTCGGGGATCAGAATGGGTTGAAATAATTTTCTAGTTATTGATCAACATGCTGCTTATTTAAATCATTCAGTGCTAAATACTGTCATAAACCTTCAGCCATAAATCTTTCATAAATTTCACTGGACTGCTTTTGTCAGGTGCATCTTGCAGGTGCAATGGGGTCCGTCAGCTATATGGCTATAGGGCAAAGTGTTTCTAGAGGTACAAAATAAGTTAAGTAAAAATGGCTCCTCCTGTTAGTGACTGGCAGTTCCATCAAGGCTGTCCTCTCGCTCTAAACGGAGAACTCCAACACAGCGGTGCTCAGCCAGGGGCTCGTGACTATCCCCACACCCATCCAGTGCCTCTCACTGAGCAACACCAGAAAAGGCGAGAGTCCAGTCCCTCTCCAGGAGTTTGATTCCAGAACCAGCGCTGTGCGTAGAGGTGAGCCCAACTATATCTAGTTGGTACTGCTCCATTTCCCGCACCGACTCCGACCCCCTCCCCGCCATAAAGGTGACGTTTCATGTCCCCAGAGATAGTCTGCGACGCCAGGGATCAGCATGCCCAAGGCCCCAGTCAATGCAAAGAGATGCGTATCACATTGGCCCCAGTGATGGAGATGCACAGACCCTCTGTGGGGCAGAGACAAAAAAGAATCAGGAGCACTTCTACCAAACACAGGGTCGGGGTTATATTTTGAATTAGGGTTCATTTTTGCCAAAAATGTTAAGGTCACATCAGAACGACACTTGAGCAGACCAGACTCTGGCGTATGTTCCTGTGTGTTATCAGTGTGCGAACAGGGCTGGTGCCAGAGATAAATGATAAAAACAATCACACACACACACACACACACACACACACACTACACATCATGCAGTCTTTCATGTCTCAAAGGAGAGACTGGGATGGAGAGAACAAACCTTAAAAATCTGTGGCTTTCAACTACCAGATAGCAAGTAAAAACACTGTTATCATACTGAACCTTATAAGTCCCAGCCTCCAGACCGGCAGGAATCAGACCAAGATAACTCCTTTCTTTTTTTAAAGGATGATTACGTTAATACTTGAATAATTGCGCTGTTGACCAATTATTTAATTATATAAACACTCAGTATATTTGAATGTGATTGTTAGGGACAAAGATAAAGGGACATTGATCAGATTAAACAATCAAGGTCTTGTACTCATTTGTCATAAATTAATCAATAAATAAAATGAATGAGTTTACTGGAAACTTAAATAACTATTCAGGAAAACTGCATCACTGGCAAGATTATTCATGAAGAAAAACAGTTACAAAATGTCTGCCATATACAGATAACTGTGACGGGACATTTGGTGCCATTTGCACAGATAAATGATAAATTTCCACTGCTATTCTTTTCCACAATGAATTACAGAATCATAAAATCAATGATAAATGTAGCTGGGAGTGGTGATTTCAGGCTTCAAGTCAATATAGACCATTAAAAGTTGAAGGCTGCAAAGAATCAAGACCAATGACAGCTTCCAAAAATCGCATTAAAAAAACTGAAAATAGGTTTTATGACAATCAGACAGATGACAGCAAAGGTAAAAGAGAATGGTGATGGCACACAACAAAGGGCCGCAAAGGACATAGCCTATAAGTAGCGCACACTCTACCTGTTGAGTAAGAGGTCACCCTGGGCCTCACCCTTCTGTGGCAATGTTGTCACCCCTTATTGGACAATTGCAAAAACATTTGGGGAAATGCTTGAACAGCTTGATTAAAAAATATCCACCAAGTTTGGAGATGTTTTGACAAACTGTCGATGATTTATGAAAAATTTTGTGCAAGACCAATGAGCTTGTTTGGAACTGGTGGCGCCCCCTATTGAGCGATTTCAAAATAAGGTTACACACTCATGCAATGTAGCTCTAGGTACAACATTCAGAAATTGGGTGCAGTTCAATTTCATACTAAAGAGTTATTGCCTTTGAGAGCATCAGGACACCTCTTCAAAAATTTGGAAACAAGGCACTGGGTAGGGCACGCTTGACTGTGACCTGGGTGTGTGAACATAGTTATGTTGTTTCTCTGGCTGAATCCAAACGTCCGGACTTCACCACACTGGCAGACTCACGGATTTTGCGGGTGCATTTCCGGGAAGTCTGGGAGTGCTTAGGGCTGTCCAAATCAGCAATACATCCAGTCCACAAAGGGCCTAAAGTGGACTTTACATCATATGACAGCAGTTACAATGATTTCAATCAATCAAATGTTTCCACGGCAACAAATGAAACAGACTTGAGACCTGCCTATCAGCAGCTCGCAGTCCCTCGCAGACTTTAGGTGATGACGGTGGACTTGTTACACTACGCACGACTTAAGTCCACGAGGGCTCAGTCTGCAAGTCCAGAGGGTGGACATTTGGATGCAGCCCCAGTGTGAGCCAGGAGCAAAGAATGGTTTTACATTAGTTTTCTTGCAGAGTTCTGACATTAATCTACAATAAATTATGTTATTTTTTTAAGTTCACAATATGATGTATGCAGCAGATGTTTTTCCTTGTACCTGCACCGTAGCCCTAATATGCTGTCGTTCAGAAAGGACCTTGTTACCTTTCAGTTTGAGTGAAACATGGAAGTTGCAGGAGGTTAAGTTACAAGGTTTTCACCTGGAAACAGTGAAATGTTGAGTGTAACTGAAATAACAACTGACGTGCAACTAAGAAACTAGACTGAGAACACTCAAACGTCTTAATTCCTCACTCTGTCTTTGGGAACAGCTGGCTTTCTGATGTTTCAGCAACCAATAAAACTGCTTTCCTCCCTACAAAATATGCCTCTCACTTCATTTGTGTGTGTATGTGTGAGTGTATTCGTGTGTGTGTGTGTGTGTGTGTGATAAATCACCACCTGGATTCGGTATCCAGAGTTGTCAGACTCCCTTATGACAAAGACTTCCTGCTACTAAACCAACTGATACACTCCCTATCTGTCCGCACACACACACTAATTCCCATTTACACTCCCATATGGTCAGAGACATTTCAATACACCCCCACTAAGCACACTCCAGCATGTACCTATCCGTGTGTGCACACACTCACTCAACCACATAAACTGCATTTTACTTCACTTTACTTTGGTCTCCATACATCACACAGTGTCTCACACACACACACACACACACACACACACACACACACGCTTTAAGGCATAAAGAAACATTTGGATAGAAGTAGGGTATTACAGTGTTTTTATCTCCGTGCCTCAGTAGGAGGCAGGGAACTACCTAGCATTGCATGTGCGAGCACACACACACATTCTCTCTCTCTCACACACAACACACACACACACACACACACACACAGTGCAGTGCAGTTGATGAGTTGTCTGGCAGATATATGTGCTGGAATGTGGCCATAAAAATAGTGCGGAATCACCCCAAGCTTTTCCACGCACCCCTTACGCTCGAGGTAAGAGAGGGGGGAGCAGGAAAAGGGAAATGGGCTGCATGGGGTAAACAGAAATGGCTGGTGTGCAAGTGGTTTGTGTACATTGGATTCAGAAAGTATTCAGACCCCTTCGCTTTTTCCACTTTTTGTGATGTGGCCGCCTTATGCTAAAATTGTTTCAATTAATTTTTTCCCCTCTACACTGAAAACCCCATAATGACAAAGCAGAATCAGGTTTTAAAGGTCCAGTGTGAAGGATTTAGGGGAAATTTTTTGGCAGAAATGGAATATAATTTAATAAGTATGTTTTCTTTAGTGTATAATCACCTGAAAATAAGAATCACTGTGTTTTTATTACCTTAGAATGAGCTGTTTGTATCTACATAGGGAGCTGGTCTTCGTCCATGGAGATCACCATGTTGCCTCGCCATGTTTCTACAGTAGCCCAGAACAGACAAACCAAATACTGGCTCTAGATAGGGCTATTTGCAGTTTGCACATCAGCCATTGTAGTTAACAGACTTTCCGTGACGAGCACATTGGAAAAACACAATATTTTGTACAAGAATATTGTGTTTTTACCAGTTTAAATCACCAGGGGTCTTGTTTGTAAAACAATGCAAAGGATCCATGCTAAAAATGTACATACTGACAAAAGCCAAAAATGGTGTGCACCAAAAATTATTGGACAATTTCTACAATGTGTCATCAATTTCCTGTCTCCAAAATGTTTGCAAGCATGGGTCACAGTTTCTCCCATCAAGTTTTGTTTATAAATCAGACCCCAGGTCCATTTGTTTTGGAGAGGAAGAGACCTCTGGCGATAATCTAGCTCCCAGTAAAAACCTTCTGAACGATGAACACTACAGGAATTTGAAACAGGAAAAGTTTCAGCTACTTGCAATCTGCAGTTTGCAGAAATGCAAGCAAACAATTTCTTCGGACTGCACAGTACAAATACTAATACATAAAGAACTTGTGTATAAAACACTTGCTTTAAGAAATTTAGTCAGTATATTGGCTGGAACTAGACAGAATTGGGATGTAAATATCTCTCAGAACTACAAAGGGCTTCCACTCGGAAAAGGTGTTGTTATTGTAACTCTTATCATAGATGTCACAGTGCCAGACACATACGCAAGTAATGACTACTGGACTGGCTTCACCACACCCTACTGTGCCTCTCCTCCCACCGTGACGCACAGCAAGTCACCGAGATACCAGACTGGTGCAGGAAATAAACTCTGAAGATAACCAGTTCATGTGTGCCACACTGTTTTACATGCCATGCGCCCACACTACAATAGTTTAATAGTTTGTCTGATTACTTATTAAATTGTGCTGTCATGGAGGTGTAAGCACACAGCAATAGGGGAGGGACCTAGACACAGATAACTGAAGTGAATGGGGATAGTTCAATGTTTTACTGGTAGGCAGGTTCAGGTACGGAATCAGAGTAGGGGCTGGATTTAGGTGGCTTGAAAGCAAGGGCACAAAGAAACATGGCAACTTTGATGATCTTGCAGGAAGTGAGTGAAAAAGGGCTGGTTATATACTGCAAGCATGGCAAGGGAAAGTGGAAATAGGTGAGTAGGTGGGCAGGCACAGTCAGGTGACTGCCTCTCTACCCTCTCTGCCTCCTGCCACTTCCCCAAACCTGTTCACTGCCATTCTCTACCTGTCCACCAGATGCCCTCTGACTTTTTCTCCCGTCCCAGTCACCTCACTTCCACATCCAGCCACTCCCACCTGCCCTGCAGTAACCCCCCCTTGGAGTTGGAGAAGAGCAGAGAAGTTCAGCAACGTACTGTATATGAAATACAGTGGGCTATTTTTATGACATTTATTTAACAGTTCAATAACCGGAGGATAAACTCTTAAGATTTTGGATACTCATGGTACATCTAGCAATACACACAGGCCAAATGTCGCCTTTGCAAGCAAGATGTCTCGTCTAATGTGCTGCCAAGACATTTAATGATAATATTCACGCTCCCAAGGGAATGAACTCTTTTGATTTTAATGGCCTCATGGCTTTTCCTCTTGCACCACCCTCAGAATAGATGTTAGTTTCCAGCGAACTGGTAGGACGTGCTGAATCTTGAGTTATTTGTTTAATTCATTTGTTTAACACACTCTAATTGTGGGCTGTAATGAATGTATCAGCCTCTAGTGGTCACTAGCTCTAGCCTAGCTTTAGGTTTTATGGTTGCAGCAAAAACATATACATTGTGCAGCAGTTCTGTGTCATCATTGTGTCATAGAAGCAGCTACAGAAACCATGGAACCCAAACAAACACTCTTTACAGAAGTTCAAAAACGACCCCAACTCCAACAATGTGTCGTGTTTAACCTAAAAAGTTATTAATCCAAGCTACACAGTCACATATGTTGGTACAATGAAAATGTTTGGATTTCACACAAAAATAACATTGTAACTATTATGGGAAGAACTTCTGTTGGTCATCATCTGTGGTTGAGAATGCTTCCTGTATGTCATCTTTATGCTGTAAAGCTTGGCAGCCTGGTCTGCTCCGCCTGGCTGCTAGGTTGATTATCCAGACAGGACATAAAAGCTGGGTGGCCTTCTATTGGCCCGGTGTCTCCTCCACTCAAGATCAGGGGCCTCGGTCACCTGATCCTCATAAAAACAAGTTTATTAGCTACTCTGAAGACAACTAGACGTGTCTGTGTGTGTGTGAGAATGTGTGTGTGCGTGTGTGTGTGTGCATGCTTTTACAGGTCTGTGAAGTGGAGGACCGTACCGGTGTTCCTTTAATATTTCACCTCATTTGTTATTATTATTGCCGACCAATTTTTGAAGTGCGCTGCTTTTGATTTGTAAATGTCTTTTGATTTGAAAAGCCTGCTTTGTATTTCCAGACAATGATAATGTAATGCTATACTGTTTCCATGTCACTGCAATCAGTGAAGAAAACATAACATTTATTTTGCCGCAGCCTTTCAAACATCTCTGATGATGTGGAATCTGCTCTGTGCAATCATCACAATCAATACGATTGTTTCCGATATGTAAAGACAGTTATTATCCTTTCACATTCATCATACTTAACCAGAAATAGCCTGATATCCTCTAAGCAGTTAAGCTGGGAGTCTATAGTTTAGCCCTTACATTAACACTGACCTTGAAATACAAATTCTGAAATCAGCAGCTTCTACTCTTGCAGGAAACATAAGGTCTATAAACTGATTGCGGTCGGCACAGAATGTAAGAGTGAGGTGGATTCACCAAGAGAAATTAAGTTTTTGTGATGCCCTTTAATGCCTCAAACAAAGTAGCTTACTCAGTGTCATGTGAAGGTAAGGAAAACGTGTTTGTACCTAATGGCCACAAGGGTTATATAAAACCTGCCGTCATGGAGAGAGGCACGACAAGATGACATCTCTTCTATCCACAAATATGCAGACATTTTCAGATAGAAGAGACTATGTGCCTATATTCATCCACTACAACTTAAATGATCTCCTGACTTTTAATTTCTACCGCAATTATCCAGTCAAACGTGGATTTGTTTAACAGTTTGTCACCAAATACCAGCAAAACTAATAACATTTCCATGTGCCTCCGCTCTTAGTTTTTAGTGCTAATTAGCGAATGTTAGTATGCTAAACTAAGATGATGAAAATGATAAACATTACAAATGCTAATCAGCATTATCCCTGTGAGCATGTTAGCATGCTGAGGTTAGCATTTAGTTCTCAGTGCCACTGTGTCTAAGTGCGGCTGCAGTGTCTAAGTTCGGCCTTATAAAGCAAGAGACTCTTAAAGCCAAAACACACCAGTGGTGTACGCCATGCATCAGCCATACGCCCCTATTATTTTCAATGTGCAACCCCACACCAGCGACGGCTAAACACAATTTCACACACTGTCCTATATCCAGCCTCGTTGCCCCTGGAATTTAATGCATTTTTCCCTACATTCACTCTCTGCTTGTACACACCAGCGCCTGTATTAGCTCTTTTTTTCTGCTCCTGTGGCAGCTCGACTCCTCTCCTCATCATGGATGCATTAAGAGAACTCTGTTACTGTTGCTGTGTCTAATGTGTGACAAAAAATGGATGAGGAGAGACCTGTTGTTGAGGTTGAGAAATATCCTGAGTCGTTATAAAGACGATGGCCGAAAAAATATTGCCTGGCGAGTCAAAGCTCTGGAGATTGGCTCTTAAGGTGAGAAATCAAGTATAATAAGGGGCTTTCACACATGATTTTAAGCTAATGCATAGGTGGAGGAAGTACAGATCTTTCAGTAAAAGTAATAATAACTTTGTATGGTCGTTTGTTGAAGAGCTGCAGCGCAATGCGTCCAGTATGTGCTAGGGGCGGCACATGATGCACCACGGCAGCACTGGTGTGTTTTCAGGTTTTGTCTACGTTCACATTACAAGCAAATGTTGTCCAAATCAGATTTTTTTGCTTTCGTGACACAAACATGTTTTTCAGAGTGGTGTGGACACGGAAATTCCAGCTTTTCTAATAAAATCTAGGCCACTTTCATATGTGGTTCACTACATATGTGATCACTGGCCATGTGACCGCTGTAAGAACAGTCATATGGGAAATTATGGGCTTTTCCCATACAGCCATGGCTGTTCCACATCGTACTTAACTGCACAGGTGCAGATCACTCACCATACAGTGTCACCGCGGTCTGTCTAAACTACAGAGAGCTGCTAAAGCTGCTGCAGTGGGCTGCCCCAGGCTCAGGCCAATAGAACTCGACTACCAGACGCTTTCTGATGGAAACGGCTTGCCTACACGCTGTAGCGATGTCGGACTGTAATGGTATTGGAATGTAGCTGTGGACATCCTACGATTTGGAGGAATTGTCCCTCAGTAAAATCCTCCACAAAGTGGCCCTTCAGGGGGTAATACAGCCGGTGGACCAAAAGCCCTATTAAACGACAGCCTGTTATCCTAAAAACAAACACACATTGCTCCAAAAAGCCACCCTACACACTTTCCCAAACAGAAGCACATGGCTACTTATTATGCAGATATGGGTCACTTCAAACACGAATCTGAACAGTCGAGGCAAAAAGATCGGATCAGGGGAAATGGCGGAAATGAGCGCTAAGTCCTGTAATGTGAACGTAGCTTTAGTCTTGTTTTCCTCTTTTACTGCAAAAAGTGGGCATGCTCTTAAAATTGGAAAGTTACAAAAATTGTTGGATGCAGCCTTCCCAGTTTTGACTTCAAAAAGGTGTGGGGGGGAAGTAGCGATCAGCTGTTCAGCGTAAAGGATAGGTGCTGAGTTTTTGCTGAGTAATAGTTCTTGGTTTCTAGCAAATAAACTGACAGTGAAACAAAATTAATGTGATTAGATATGACGTATTGATGACAAAGTACATCAGTGGAACACCTTTGGTTCGGCTGACGCAAGGAACACTGGTAGGAAGGCTGTTAGAAAGATTTAAGCGCCAAGTTATGCTGCAACAGTAAAAATCCCAAGATTAAACTCCAGTGTTTCTCACATTAATCTTCCCCTCCTCTATCTTTGCACCATCTAAACACTCAGAGATAACTCAGTGTAGGTCACTGTGAGGATGACTCACTCCTACGAGAAGACAGAAGTTCTAACTGAAAACAGAAGTTTGTGTGTGTGTATCAGTGAGATGGTTCTTTTATGAGATCTGCAATTTTAAAACACCTAAAATGTATATGACATTTTGCTTCTTTCTTGTGATAACTAACACCATATGGTTATTCACCCTATATTTTCCTCTTAAATAAACAAGAGGAGAAAAGTTTACATATAGTTATAAGTGTTTAGCATGAAAAAATGTGACCTTTTGTTTTTCGCAAGCAAAAACATCCTGCACGCTGGAGAACACAGCTTGTACAAGTATGTATGAAATGCATGAGTGTCAGTGTTTCTCATGTTATCTTTTCTCACACAAATACAGACAGCTGGGGGGAGAATGAGGACAGTAGGAGGAGAGGAATTAAGTATCAATCATATGAATTTATGTCCTTCGTCATGTACAGAGAAGCCAAAAGAAAGAAAAACATGGGAAATGGAAGATCATTACAGGAGAAGTCATCTGATAAAAGCAAATATCAGTGATGCAATGTGGGGCTGAGATGAATTCCAGGAAAAGCTGACTTGTTAAGAAATATGTTTTATGCTTCTGTGAGAAAAAAACAGAAACAGCACTTTATGTTGCTATGCAGAGAAACGGAGATTCAGCATTTAGAATTCTAACAACCAGGGGCGGACTGGGACACATTCAGGCGCACCGGCCCACACGCCGGCCCACACGTTTCTACCTACAATCCTCTATATGCTTGTACACACTACACAAACACTGTCCTCAGAATAAACTGCATAAGAAAATCAGCAGTTATTGTTTAATTCCAGACTATAAAATAAATGCAATAATGAATTGACCACAAATGGCTATGTGCTTATTATTTAACGTAAAATAAGACACAAATGGCTATGTGCTTATTATTTAACGTAAAATAAGAGCATATGACTCTATCCTAATGCATCTAATTTTATGCGCAATATAATTGTCTGTCCTGCCCAGCCCTGCTCTTGTATTACATAAGCCCAATTTATATCTCCATGGCTCACAGCCATGAACTAAGGAGGTATAAATTGGGCAATAGGCCCTATAGTCAACTTTTAGTCAATTTATTACTACAACAAAAAAAATCCCACTTAGTACTAAAAAGGTTTTCCTCTGGCTAAAATGTAATGCATAGTAGGCTATGCCTTCAAATCGCACCTGTCATATTTCTGGTCTCATCCTCCTCCTCATCACGACTGGGGTTAGTCTGCCCCTCAGCTTCACTGTCCTTGGGACTGAGAGCACCACCTAACGTTAATTGCGTGCATCCACAGGAAAAAAGCAAGCACATATTTTCTTTTAGTACAGGTTTAAATTAGAATGACCTAATGCAATACTTAGTAGGCTAGTTAGCCCCTTGAAACGGACACCTAGAAGAAATATGCAATTTGCCAAAGCCAACCTTGCACATTACACACTCACGAACGTTAGCTAACGTTAATACACCTGCTATAATGGCACTGTCAGCTCCAGCTCCATCTCCATTGTTAGCAACACCAGCAGCCTCAGCCCGTCCACCAACACCGCAGCTAAACAGTTCGGTTATGTTGGAGCACTTTGCTGCCTCTTCTTGTCAAGATTTAAGTTTTTTTATTCGAGTTTTTTCTGCGCCACCCTTTCCTTTTTTACCAGCTTTATCCATGTTTTCTGTCTAATGGTCAAACTAGCCTGGTCTGCCACGAGTAATGACCGATGACTGCGGCTGAGCCAATCAGATTTCAAGAAAAACGAGATCCTCTTTCCTATTGGAGGAGGGCACTCTTATCTCCTCCTTCAAGCATCAAAACACAAGATTGACACCTACCTTCCCTCTGAACATCTCACAGCAAACAAACAACATTGGAGGGACACGCATTGCAGCACTGACAGCTAGCAACTAGCTTAACATTCACTAGTCTCACCGGGCCAGCCCCACCGGCCCACTTGGTGATCGCCCATCGGGATTCATCCTGAACGTCCCGATGGCCAATCCGTCATGCTAACAACACATGTGCAGCCGTGGTATAAATAATATTCAGTCATTGACCTGACAGATTTCCACATGGACACACCGTGCAAATCAGGTGAGCAACAACAGCATTGGTGTTAGCAGGGACTGAAACTGTGTTAAGATTACTTCCCATATGAAGGTTTTTTTGTTGTCTGTTGGGTGTTTATAAAAAATCTAATACACTTGAAGGTTTGAAAAGTTTTTTTTTAAAGTTCAGAGCTGTGGAGCCCTTAAATGTCCTACTGAACCTCTTTGTCCAGTTTTTCCCTGGGGACAGACAACAGTTGGTCACTAGATCACTTATCCAGGTAGATATTGAGACATCCACTGAATAGACCGGCAAAAAATTTGATACAAACAATTGTGGCTCCCAGATGACATAACCTAGTGACTTTAGTCCCTCAGAGATTTCATCTAGCTCCATCATAAGGTCAGAATTTAAGTCTAATTTTTTCTTTCATGACCAACACCTGCAAATCTAACGTCATTCCCACCAGCCTCAGATGTACACTCTGTGCTACTTAACAAAAGTTATCATGCTAACATGCTAACATAGTGAACATGACACAACATTACTGGCTAAACATCAACATGTTAATATTGTGATTGTCAGATTAGCAGTGCACTCTGCACCTCGTTACATCTGCACAAGTGAGGCTGTGGACTCTTGTGAAACTGTGTATTTGATCACTGTCATCTTGTCAGTTGATTTGGGTAGGAGGACAGATTTGAGGTCTATGTATCTGCAGGATTACATTGATGAAGAATTCATGCTCTCAGAGACATAGACAGTGTCCCTGTTTCATACAACATGCTAATTCATAGCATATTTTGACTTGTAGTCAATTTGCTCAATTATTGAGTGTGGTGTTGATAGCGTTATGGGACGCCGTGTCAAGTTCTGCCTGTTACATGCATTGTCTGTTTTCAGAATACACTTCCATTTTCACACAGTCTGTTTCAGAATTTTGCAAATATTCGTATGTGGTTGGGTTTAGGCAACAAAAGCCTGTGGTTGGGTTAAGGAAAGAGCAGGGTTTGGCTTTACAATCTTAAGGGAAGCAAAAGCTGGTGGCCCGGGTGAAAGCTGGTGGTTGTGGACCCATCGACCAACCCTCCAACCCGCCCTAATTGAACTTCTGCTGCCATCCCACCGTGTTTCCTCCTGATGTCGCTAGGCAAAATTAAACAATTTTGGCGACCGGCTGTGTATCATGCTGACGTGAAAGGACGGCTTGTTTTGTCGGTGTCTGATGCTGCAAGTCACTAACCAAGCGGCAGTTTTTGACAACTTTGGAGTGAGACTTGGTTGTCCAAGTTAGAAATGGGTCACAGTGAGTCACAGTTTTGAGCATGGGCACGTCTTGTGTCTTCTCTTGTTCAAACAGTACATTGGTTTTTTATTATATCTGGCAAAGCAGTACATAGTGTATCTCATAGTTTTTAGTACACAGTGAGGAAGGAGATACAGATTTCTTTCAGGCAGAAGAAAACACAAGAATAAAGTAGAAGAAAAACTGAACAATGGCTGTAGATGTTTGGGTTTTTTTTTTTCAAAACTAAATCAAATTCAAGGTGTGCTGCATGCAACATTATTCTGAATAAAACTTGTATCATGACAATGCGCTTCAGGCTATACATCCACCAAGGTGACCCCTACCTAACCCACTCACTAATACCAGCTGACACTAACACTGGCTATTTCTGTGTCGTAATTGGCTGTTCAAACACTTTGTTGTCCAGTCAGATTTAGGGGCGGGATGAGGGTGACACACAGACAAACTGGCAGTGTAATTACAATAATAACACTACTACTACTACCGCTCTTTATGTGTGTGTGTGTGTGTGTGTGTGTGTGTGTGTGTGTGTGTGTGTGCCCAGCTTTAAGCTATTACCAGGCTTTTGGGGATCTATTTTTCTCTCACTTTGAGACCCTGACCTGAGTGGTGTCTCCACACTCACACACACACAGACACACACACACACACACAGACACACACACACACACATCCTGTGTTTCAGCAAGTACCTGCAGCAACATTTCTAAAAGACAAAAACAATCCCAATACAGTGAGAGCAACCTTGTTTTTAGTTGTGTTTTATTCTGCTCCATTCCTTAAAACTGTTTTTTTTTATTTTCCCTAATTTCACATAGAATATAAATCCCTGCTGCATTTTTTAAGTCTAGTGATTACGTTCAAGGGCGACATTAAGCACTAAGCACAGGAAGTAGGGTGACGGTCATATAGTGCAGCAAAGAGTCAAGATGTGGGGGTGAATGTGGCGGATGGGTATTTAAGTGTTCGACCTCTGTACCTGCATTCAGGCTTCTCTTCATCTTTATGATGCTAACAGCCAGTGTTGAGATTTTTATTTAACCCTGACAATACTCTTTCTACAACCTTAACCAGGTGCTTTTAGCTGCCCAACCTTAAGCATTAATCCACTGTGGCTGCCACACAGAGATAACCTTCTGAATATAACAGCAGTTAGTTCATAACAATGCTAGTTGTTCTATGCACCTATTCAAAAGGTGAGCGCTGATGTTTTTGAATGCAGCATGTTACTTATTATGAGCATGTGGACACATTAGATTACCTGATAATTTAATTTTGCACCCATGTAAATACTTGGCATTGACAATCAGGACTGATTACATTTGAGAGATCGCTGTTTCATGTAACCGCAGTCGCTGAGGTCATCGGTGGAGACAGGCCCCTAACACCATAATGACCCGCTAAGCTCTCTGCTCACTGCCCATCATCCCTCTCCCTTACCATAAGGAGGGCGTCTGTGTGTGAGTGAGTAAGTTATGTGTGTGAGTGACAGATGTGAACACTTTCATCTGCAGCCATGATGATCTCTCAGATAAGGAGACAGGGGAGGAGTTAACGAACAAAGGGAGGTGGATTTTGTAAAGGCTACTAACTTTTGTCCCAAAACTCTGGCTTTGAGAAAGCCAAGTATACTCTCTGTTTCAACACTTAGCCTTACAAACAAATACTACAAACTTGTTTTTGTGTCTATGTGTATGATACTCCACTTCAGAGTTTTAGCTACGCTACCATCGTGTCTCTATGGATATCTCTGTCTCTATCTCTATCTAGGCTATATCTCTATCTCTATCGTTATCTCTATCAGCATGTCAGTTAAATGTGTGTACTGCTTTGATTTATATCAAGCTAACAACATTCTCATCAGCCTAAGCGGCCCAGTTGCCAGATAAAAATGTTGGTATTGTGCATTTCTGCAAACGTTTCTAAAGTGGTATAGATTAATTAACACGTATATACGTTTCTAAAGTGGTATAGATTAATTAACACGTATATGAGCTGACTTTGTCATAAGGAGATGAAGGCAGGGGCGTAAATACAGACAGTGCAGGCAGGGCGGTTGCACTGGGGCCCATGGGACAGGGGGCCCCTTAGAGAGAGCAGGCGTGTTCACCAGAGAACAGGCTCTTGTAACTCATTCAGATTGCCGCCTCAGAAGTACACCCATGTTCAAAGAGGAAATCATGAAAGAGTAAAAAATTGGTGCCAACTGCTATATATGCTGTCGTAAATGCAAACCCATCTCCATTATAGTTTCTTTTTTTCCTTTTTTTTGTGAATGAGTCAGTAGCAATCCATTCTATAAAAAAAATGTATTGTTTTTTTTTAAGATATTTTTTGGGGCATTTTGGCCTTTAATTGATAGAACAGACAAGTGTGAAAGGGGGAGAGAGAGAGGGATTGACATGCAGCAAAGGGCCACAGGCTGGAGTCGAACCTGGGCCGCTGCGGCAACAGCATTGTACATGGGGCGCCTGCTCTGCCACTAAGCCACCGATGTCCCTCTACAATAAAATTATATGTTTACTTTACATAAACTATAAAACCACAAATAAAATAAACATTAAATTGAATGATTACTTTCTTATTTTATTTGGTATTTTTGTCATATACAGATGGGCGCTGATGATTGCTGGGTAATATAAATGTTGATAACTAATGTCAAGTCGTAGGTAGTTTAGATGCAAAATATGGGGATGGCGTAGAGAGATGCCTGCCGAGCTGCAGACCACTGTTTGAGACCAACAAACAATAAAACCAGTTGTTTTTTGGGTAAATCGTTGCTGTGTTTGCAGCAGCTTTTTAGCTACCAAATCTGGGAGTTTCTTAGCGACTCTTCACTCGGGATTGATGCCGAAACCCGGTTTAAAACGAGCCCTAGGGCTAAATTATCAAAGAACATAGTATTGATAAGATCCGAGATTATCTGTGCTTTTATCGGTAGTTTTAAACATTTTGGTTTAATTTTTTTTTTTTAATTTTTCACCTGCGCTTTGTGCCGGTACTGACCTCCTCCACATGCACACACACACAATGGCATGATTAAAAAATGGGTGTTAGCACAACCAAAAACACAGCGACAACTCACAACTGTCCTACCAGAATTTACCCTCACTGGGAAAGGGGCATAACAGAATGAATGATTGTTTCACTGAACACTGGAGCCATCACCATTTATTTTATTATTTCCAGGAAATGACGAACTGTAAAACACCATTACCTACAAAACAACTTTTCTCAGTGTTGGGACAGATACTAGCGAATAGGTGACAATCACTCCAAGACATGTTTGATTAAATTAAAAAACTTAAAACACTGGGAACGAACAGAAGAAGTGATCATTTAATATGCACAAGAAGTAACCTGCTACTTTTATAACTGAGTTACAGATGATTTTGCTTATTATTCCCACTATGGCTCAGTCTGAGTCAAAATATAATAATATGTTGCACAACACTGTGGATTCTACGTTCTTGCTCATAGAGGCCATGTGAGCTTTAACTCAGTGTCTGTTAGGCCTGGTTTGGTTGCCACTGCTCTGTGAGAAGGATGGAGCCATTGTCGCCTTTTTCCTGTTTGTGACATTCACGGATAGGATATCAAGGTACAGCAGAGGGCTGGACAGTATGCAGTTTGATAACGACAGGGTGGCATGTCTGTTGTTTATAGAAGATGGCTTTATCCAACCATGAGCGGTATGGAACGGAAGAGGGCCTGCACCTCCCGGGAGTCAGTTGTTAAAGTTCAGTTCACTGGTTACAATGCCACCTGCGGGTGCTTCCTCTGCAGATATAAAATGTAACAGACTACACCTCTGACCTCGCTGAGAGCTGGATGGACTACATTTTTCTTTGTGCTTTTGAAGACCATTTGGAGGACACAAAAATACACGTTTATGACTTTAACATGGTCCAGTATGCAACAAGGAAATGGACGTATGAATGAAGACACTAGTTTGGTCTATATTTCTGGTTTCTATAGGACGGGCTAGATTGATTTGGTTTACATGTTTGAATTCAACATATTACTCTTCTAGAGAGCCTCAGACCCATGTGCCTTGGTTGTCTGTCTGTCTGATATATTCTCCCAGGGGACGGGGCCACGTAGAGCGAGTACTTAGTGTCTCTTCATGTCTGCAGGCTACATGTTAATAACGAACACTAACGAAGAGAAATGATCCTTTTAGCTTCAAGTGCGCTGTATGGGCTACACAAAGACACACACACTTGACATGTAGCTCATCAGTGTGTGAATGGCCTCTCAGACATTTTGGGTCCCTCTCTGTTATGAGGGACTTGGACACTAATCACTGCGGCGGTGCTGCCACACAGCACAATAGGCTGCAGTGTGTGCGTGGGTGTGTGCGATGGTGGTCTGGCGATTCTTTCATGGCTTAATGAGGTAAGCAACAACATGCCTGAGGCCATGCTGGAGACAGGACACACACACACAGAGTCACAGAAACCGGGCTAAAGATAGTTGCTATTCGGGTTGTCAAACTTCAGTGGAGTGAATCATAGGGTCAAACAGAGTTAACCTCATTGGCTGAGGGTGGGGAGCCGCTGTTTATCAGCGATATTTTATATTGACTTCTATCAAGTTTATTTTATTATCATCTGTTTTATGACACAGTCGTAACACCTGAGGGCTGCACCATGACGAGTAGATTAGTGGGTTAGTGAGGTGTGTTGAGTCTATAGCTGGGGTTCTCTGTCCTACGAAGGTGGCTCTCTTTTTAACAACCCGGTCTCACTCCGAAGTCGTCAAAATCTGAGGCTTGATCAGTGACTTCCAGCATCAGACACAGATGAAAAAAGCGGTCCCTTTATCTTGGCATGATACATGGCCGGCTGGTGGCATCAGGGGGAAACACTGCGGGACAACAACAAAAGTCCAAGGTGGGGTGGTGGATGGGTCCAACAACCACCAATTTTCAGCCAGGAGGTCAGTGTTACTTTCCCGTAAGATTGTAAAGCCAAACCTTATTTTTCCTAAACCCAACCCTGTGCTTTTGTTGCCAAAACATAATCATGTGCATTTGTTTTTGAAGGTAAAAAAAACTGTGATGGACCGATGTAATGCATTTATTTTGAAAGAGACTGTATTCAGACGGTACATTTCCTGTGAAAATGTAAGTGTATTTTGAAAGAAGACAATGCATGTGACAGGCAGAACATGACACGGTGTCCCAGAACGTTAACAACCAAATCACCGAGAGTACCTTGCACATCGTATCTCGTCGTGGAAAAGTCCCTGACCAAACGTCGATATGTTACATGGAGTGAGAATGTGCTGCTTTTAACCTAGCTACATCGCCACTGTAAGTTATGCAGCTGACCTAGCAAGAATATAGTTTTATTTTATTGAGAAGGTTATCATCGCTCATACTGAACTGCTGAATGTGTTTGTAGTGTTCTCTGTTTTATTTGCCAACGCTGTCTCCAAAAAAGGCCTTCTAAAAAAAATCACAGGTAACATTATACATTCATATTTAACTATATTATTAATCAGGGTGACGTTTACTTGCATATGAAATTTAGTGGTTCCTACAAAGCACTATAATATTTAAGCTTTGAATGATGCTTTTATACTTGGTCCTGATTTGCTGATTTTGCTGAACTGCTGGTATATTACAGGTGATAAAACACAGACTAGAAATGTGATTAGTTTAGTGGTATTTATTACAGATTTTTATTAAAATCAATTAAAATCCATTTCACTTTGATTTTTCTAAAAACTAAAAGTGGACAAGTGTTTGACGTAAATGCAGTTCTTGAGTATAATGCTTAAATCTGCTGCATGAAGTAGTTAAAAAGCTGCAGAATGACCAACTGTCACCTCAGAAATAAATGGAGTGGCAAAAGAAATTTAGGGTAGGCCTTGACTTGTGAATTCATACAATTAGTCATTTTCTGTCAGCATTCCTCTTTTGCTTTATTTCAAGCAATAGTGTTGCTTTTTACCGTCGTACTTTTCTTTTACATTCTTCAAAGGCAGAAAGAGAGGCACGTGATCGATCATTTTTAACTGTCAAATCACAAAATGTGTTTATAGGATTGTGCACAGAGCTTTAAGAGCCTGGGTTAACACAGCAAGTTGATAACCATCTCCGTGTTACCTCTTATCTCTAACTGGGGCTTTAAGGTTTGTCAAGCCAGCTGTAGCAAAGACAGCCTGGCTGGTGCGTCCCTCTGATGGCAGCTCAATATCATGTTGTGTTACACAGCAGAGTTCATGTAAACTGTTACCATGTAGCCTGTAAACTGCTGTCTTGTTATATTTACTCTCTCTAGAGCAGGGACGGGAAGCTGTTTGCCACAGAGAGCTGAGAGTCTGCAGGTTCAACCAGTCAAACTAATGCTTTATATGATGCCGCACAATGCGTCGTTGGGATTTGGGAGACGTGTGTATCAGCTTCTACCGTCAGTGTGTGGTGGTACTGATTCCCCAGATTTCATCTGTTCAGGAAGAAACCTGGGAACCAGTTTCCAACCACATAATATTAAAAAAAATTCACTCAAAGACACAAATCTCACAAGAGCTTTAACAATGAAGAAATGCCTCCTTAATAATGACAGACTAATGCCTCTTTGATAATAAACAAATGGCTCTTTGATGATAAACATATGTTTCTATGTGGGTTCAATAAAAATGAACCAATAAACAAAATCCCCAAATAAAGCCTGCAGGTGTCAGGTTATTGTCAGACAAGCAAAACTCTTGCATGAAAACACTAAGAACTGCCCTGATGATAATGGACAGGTGTTCTTCCAGAACAGCAGGAGATGGCTAAGAAGTTTCAAAAAAGCCTTATGACGAGAGTTTCTGGCTGACATTAGCCATGTTTCCATCAGCCTGTTTAGATGCACATCTAGAAGTATTGCATCGGAAAATTATGATGGAAACGCCAAAATTTGAATTAAAATCCCCTGATTCGCACAAACTAAAATACGTTCGCTTTAGCCGGGTTTTGGTTGATTCGAAAAAATGGTGATTCGCAAACGGGGGATGGAAACAGTTATGTTCGAATTAAGTCTGACGTAGCGCACCTCTCTTCATGGTGATATCCACACTCCGGGTCGGGAAGGCGGTAATGCATTTACAAGCTGGTTGCCAACCGTCAGAAAACGTAGAAGAAGAAGAAGAATGCGAGACTTGTTTTGTTTCCAGTTCTGCGGAAAACTTGTGCAAATGGAAACACACAGGATTCGTATTTCTTTTAATGTGTATTTCCCAATGATTCGAATCACTTTTGGATGGAAACATAGCTAATATCTGCAAACATGAGGTCTGCATTAGTTCGAGGTAGGATCAGAATGCCCTCAGTGTGCATCTCCCCACCTCTCTTAAGCCTTATGAAAGGGCGCCGTCACACCCTGATTGGCCCGGAGAAGATATGCACCAAGCTGCTCTCAATTCTTAATTAGGAGTCAGTCCTCACAGCCTGTGTAACAGGTGATCTCAATAACCCTCCAGTCAACAATGGGAGCAACTTTGCTTAAACTTTGCTTAGTGCATTTTGACACTGCATTTTTGATTGACTGTTTTATCTGTCTAATCTTTTATGATTTTTTAGTTTCAAAATGAAGGTTTATACTTGACGTTCCTCACACAACATTTTCACAGTAAAATACACATACGGCTTCTTCTTCTTTTGCAACAAACTCAAACCCTGTCTTCCAGATGGGCTGTAAAGGCCTATTTGCGTAGTGGCGTATGTCAGTGTTGTATTATAGTATTTGCCCTCTCATGTGGCAATAAAAAAGGCTTTACACCTGTCACAGGTTTCTAACTTCTGGGACAGGGTGAATTCATATGATTAGGGTTACATTTGGTCACAGTTTTGCTTTATGATATAAAAATAATGCATTCATTTCTGCCAAAACTGTGCAATTTTATTTTCAGACACAAACATGTAAAGTTAGCACGAGCTCAGGGGGGGGAGTGTTTATTAAAATCAGATGTTGCAATTATATTTGGACATTGGTGTCCAAAAATATGTTTAATTGCAGATCATGAAAATAAATTGAAATGTACAATATGTAATTTTAAGCTGGCAGGGTTCTCTAAATCAAATAATCAAAACAATAACACAGTGCCGTCATTGCTGTTAGTGTCTTCCGATTAGGATTCTGTCAGTGTTTACTGTTCAGGAGGTTTTTACCAGGACAGTGGTCCCCACTTTGGTGATTAATACCAGTAAAACTACTGAATAAAGCAGTTTCACCTTAAAAATCTGTGTTTCTCTGTGTCAGGGACTGGAGCCAAGCTGCTGCTAACATTTGCTCAGCTTGTTTCTCTGATAACGTAAGACTCAGATGTCCAACGACTTAAAACCCTTCATTCAGTTAACATATATAGTTAAAAACAATCAAGATCTAAAAAAAGTTTCATAAAAATGTGGTTTAAAACTGGAGAGAAAGTAGATTTATGACAGTTCCTGCCAGACAATGAACACCCTGATGCGTGTGTAAAGGGGTTCTGACACCAAATGGACCGTGTCCTTGATTAAAATGACAGATTTCTTTGTTATTCTCTGTAGATACAGTTGCTATGTTTCTGCTCCCATCTTTGTCTTCCACTGGATGTCAAAGCCCCTATCAACGGCACAGTAACCTTCCACATGCTGAGGGAAAACCGTTCTGATCGAGGCTGTGCAGGCTTTACTGGTCAAACCACACACACACACACACACACACACTTGTATGCACATACATGGGGCAGTGAGGTCATCAGGGGTCATGAGCAGTGCTGGCGCTGTCCTGTGCCACAAGGTCAGACTGCTAATTACATTGGCCTTAAGATGAGACAGTGCAACACACACAGAGCCCATACAGTAGCCCTATACAGCAGGATAGAATGGGTAATGTGATTGTGATAATGACTGGACATCAAACATGAAACATGACTCAATGGATGGGACCACCAAGGGAGAGACCCAGTAAGTCGAAAGGAAGAAAGGAAATAAGAGAGACGGAAAGAAAGAAAGAAAGAAAGAAAGAAAGAAAGAAAGAAAGAAAGAAAGAGTGGAACTGAAAAGCAGTGATGTCTTGGTAAAAAACAATCGCTTTTCATGCCACTATACCCAGCTGAAACACAGCAATGGGTCAGTAAAAATCATCCACATTGGATGGATAAAAAGTCACAAAAAAAGCCTTGATGAGGTGTCACGCCATCCACCAACCCCTTCACCTCCCAATGACAAAATCAGCCCGTAACTTTAAAAACGTTGACATGATACGTATGAAACGTACAAATGTAGTGTATTGCTGGTTTGCAGAAACGTACAATGCCAACATTTCTTCTGGCGACTGTGCTGGTTTTGGAAATCAGAATCTTTCACACCAGATTGTATAACTCTTTCAATATTCTTTTCATAGTGCATGACACTGAATGGTGGCCTGTGGTTTTTCTGAAAGTGGACAATAGGTTGTTTCTAATCACCTGACTGTTATGATGCACAAAATTCAGATGGAGGGCAGGAAGTGATAAATCCAGATACGGTGTGAATTGGATTTAGAGCAGTAGTTCCCAACTGGTGCAGCCATGGGATCCAATTTTGTCCTTAGTCATTAGTTCAAGGTCCACACAGTTTGATGAAAGTGTACAAGAGTCTAGTGGACTATAACTTTTTTGTGTGCTGTTGGGTCCATGACTGAAACAACTGCTGTCTTGTCTTTAGTCAGTGAGTAAATATGCTGGAGAATAACTGTCTATTATATTTCACCTCTGTAAATGGATGTACCGCTGTCAGGCCAATGTTACTAGGTAACATTAGCTACCTTTAGCTACTATTTTCCCATTACTAGGTCAACCGTTCCTGGAGGTCTGGTTGAAATGTCGTTAAATACCTAGGTTGTGTCTGTAAAACACAGAGAAGTTGTCTCAGCACTTTGTAATTGCATCTAACTCGAGGGATGTTTAACCCAACTCTATAACATTTACATTTGACATTAGTTGACCCTACTTCCCCAGACTCAGGACAGAGGTTTGTAATCCACACCTGCGGCTGTTTCTCATACCGCATTACTACCAAACTTAGCTTGTGTACGCAGGTTTTTAAAACACAGGGTAAACCAGCTAAAAATAGGCTTCCTTTCCCATTGTCAGTAGACCAGAGCCACGCACACGACTCTGCAGCAGACAAGTATGTCTTTCTGTGCGGGTTTTGTTTTTTGTTTTTTTCTGGTGTGCCGCATCAACGTCACGGACGGGCCGGAAAACAGATTAACAGTAGAGAGCACTATGAGACTGCAGCATGGAGGAAAGAAAACTTTGGGTGGTTACTTATTTTTATGACTTTCTTACTCAGTCTCTCTTTTCAAACTCAGTGCAGACTGGTTTGGATCGATGTTCGAGCGCTACTTGAGCGAAGCAAGGTGTTTTGTGACAGCATGTCATTGCATCTCTAAAATTAGCGTGCTCACCCAGGTGTTGTGTTCCCATCAATGCCAATTGGAGCCGGAGGCGCTAAATACCCACGTCTACTGCATGCGTGCAATTCACCCGAGTGTGAATGTCGATAAAAACCATTCCCATTGCATCAAAAAGCCAGATGTTAGCAGGTGTTAGTTGGGGGGGGGGTTTGCAGTGAGAAAGGGGCTTCAGCGACTTATTTTTCTCTTAATTTACTTCTCTCTTTTACACCCAAAGTGACCTTTGTTTTTTCTCGATTTGATTAATTGGAACAGCCGTAAACAGTGCGAATCATAGGTATTTGTGCAGTGTAGGAAGTCTTTGAATCCAGCTGCCTGCCCTCCATCTGAACAGAGCACCACTGTATGACATCATCTGCAAAGAAGCTATTGGGATGTTCCAAAAGGTCCTTAAGAAATAGCTTGTTGGTCTGTGCCTTCCAGAATGACCCATATTCATGTGACTGTTTTCTGATCTTCCACATATATGGTTAAGGTCTGGTTAAGTTTAGGCAACTACAACTACTTGGTAAATGGAGAAGAGGAGGAAATGGAGGGAAAATGTGGTCACAGTGTAAAGAATCCAATGCTGACTGTAGGCAGGAGACGGGACACAAACCATGGTTTCCAGCATCCACTCTCCACAACTTCCTCCATGAGATACTCAATCGCCAAAAAAATGTTGGCATTGTACGTGTCTGCAAATCACAAATATGTCACATTATTATGCAGCAGATATGTTGAAACTTTATGTCTCTTTAAGTCTTAACAACCCTGTGGTTAATATGTGGCTGGGTTTAGGCACAAAAAGCACTTGGTTATGGTTAAGAAAAAATCATATTTTGGCTTAAAATACCTGGTTCTGGGGGCACAATCCCTGCTAGAAAATGCAGCAAAGTCTCAGGAAAAAATAACCACTTTTTGGGCCAATATCCCTAATAGACAAGCAGCTATGCATCTGTTCAAAATACCCAGGCTTGGAGCCTCAAAAGCTGCTGGAAAAATAGCAGCTTACTAAATCACAACCAGTTTTGTTGTGTCTCAAACAGTGGTCTGCGGCTTGGAAGGTGTCTCTCCTTGGAGACACGGCTTCCACCATTCTGTCCACCTCCTGTGGCAAAGTCAGCTCATATACTACGTCACTTTAGACACACTGATATAAAAGGTATGAAACATGCAAATGTAATGTATCTGTGGTTTGCAGAAATGTACAATGCCAAAATGTTCTTCTGGTCACTGGACAGAATGGCCATTTTAAGTTAATGTAGGTCATGGAAGCATACTGGTGTGAGCTAGAGCTAATTTTACCAGTACTAACCTGCCTTTTCTTGAATTGAACATTTTGTGAATACATGTGTGCAACAGATTTTTACACAGCAAGCAGCACACCTTGTGATCTTATGTACTTTTAGGATTTTTCTTGTATCAGTATGTGTGCTGTGTTCTTGTGATCTGTGTCTTTTTTTGTCATTATTGCCCCTGCTGCTGAGGACATTTTAAATTTCCCCCCTGGGGATTAAATAAAGTATATCTATCTATCTATCTATCTATCTATCTATCTATCTACGAGGTCTTGACTAGCTTAATCACTGCATGACAATTTCAGCGCTTTGCTGTGTATTGATGGGTGGGGAAGCTTATAAAGCCTTTTATAAGGCTCCACCTGTTCTCATAACTAAGGTTATACTATTTTTTATAATCAATAATCCATGTATTTCATGAAATAGTACTGTGGTTGTCATATTAAAGTGGACACATGACCCATTGCGGAAAAATATTTAGACCTTTTGTCAGTGGAATATTACCACAGCACTTCCTGGATGCCATGTTGGTAATCCTTATCTGTTTAATCAATATAATAGTTTGGTTATTTTTCAAATATTTCTAAATCAGGGTTAGAGTACAACTTTTTCACAGCCCTTCAATGAAGTTTTTAAGTGACGAAATCTCTGCTTGTGTTGAGTGCGTTTGTGTATAAGCTGTGCTACCCAAAGACAGAGAGGGAGAGAAGAGCAACGTTAACTAACTGTGGTGGACTGCAGCGATAAATCAGAGTGTCATTCTGTTTATTGAAAAGACTGCCG
Organism: Epinephelus moara; assembly: GCF_006386435.1. Taxonomy (NCBI): domain Eukaryota; kingdom Metazoa; phylum Chordata; class Actinopteri; order Perciformes; family Serranidae; genus Epinephelus; species Epinephelus moara. The sequence goes on along the minus strand of NC_065510.1, from coordinate 12,910,289 downwards.
CTGGAACGAGAATTATAAACACTGTGTCTGTACTGTGTGTTAACCACAAGGAAATCAATCTATTCTATTCTGCTCTATTCAGTTCTTCTCCATAGACCAGCAATGTAAGCCGTATGGTTTTACAATAAACAAACATTTGACGGGAAAGGTTGAACCCCAGTTTTCTGGCTTTAAGCCAGAGTAAAGCCATGACCCGCTACTAAATAAAATTAGTGCTGCGCCAAGGACACTTAGAGAATCTCGTTCGCATCTTTATTATTTCACCTCTTTTTCTTGAGCTAGGTTTTTCAAAAGAGAGTGAGGTGTTAGCTCACATTTCAGCTGTTAAAGATATCCTTTTATGCTTTAGGAGCCATGCCATTCTGCCTTACCCTTAACAGTCAAGATATATTCTTTTAATTATGTCTACATTTTAGGATCTAAATAAAACAAATCAGTTACTGAAGTTATTCATTGTTGAATGTCTCAAAAGCTTTATGTTGAAATGTTTACACTTAACTTAAATGTGTCACTTAAAATAGGAATTGGCATTGCTATCGTTGCAGTAACGCTGTATTATGTGCATTAGTCTGCAAACAGCTATTATGAGTCAAGCAGTATAACAACAGTTGGCGGCAGGTGCTCGTGAAGTCTGCTGGGTTAGATTAGAGCTTGCACACCAAGCAGCTCCTGTTTAGAAAGATTTTAATGCAGTGTAACGTTTCGAGCCTACAGCTCTTCCTCAGACTTATTTGTTTTCTACTTTGCCAGATGTTTCTTTGGTCCACTGAAACACAACATGGTAACTGCTAAAGCTAAAAGTAGTGTTAGGACAGATTATAAACAGTGATTATCAGTGGGAGTTTTGTTTAATTAGGCCCCGTTTTCCTATTTTGATTTTCAAAATATAGGAAAAAAAATTGAAATATTGTTTTTCATACCTTCAGGGGACAGTTCACCCTAAAACTGTAAAGATGTCTGCCTTCTCTCAAATATAATTGAACTAGATGGCACTCGGCTTGTGGTGCTCAGGCGTCAAAAAATATATATACATTTGAAAAACTCAACATCAACATCTCTTTCTAATCCAAAGACCTTGTTGTGAGCAGTTTCATGTAGGAACTATTTTCTTTCTACCAAACTACAACCGTATAACCACACAAAAGGAAGCATGCATTTGCTAGCTCTCCTAGCACCTCTGAGCTAGCTAACATTACAGCTCAGCTGAGGAGGATGCCATTAATTTTTACATCTGTCACAAGCATAACCCCCTCTAACATGAGTAGATGCACACTTCCTTCTGCGTGGTGATTCGGAGTAGGCTTGGGCGATTGGACAAATATATCGCCAATCGCCCATCGGCTGAGTCCATCACGGTTGGTTTCATTTTTGGCTGATTTTTGGGCGATTTTTGTCATTTTATTTTGCTAAATTAATAGTCTGTCTCCACAGAATTCAACTCGGTACATATAGTCCATAATTAGGCCTACTATGTAGAGCACAATTCAAAGTGTGTGCGTATTGGAACTGGCAGCTTCACACTGATTTCCGACGAGTCTTTCACAAAACACGTCAGTGATGGCGGAGCTGAAAGTTACGGCCGGGGTCCACCGGGCACGTCAGCGGCGCGACACGTCTGCAGCGCGAGTCCCGTAGCAGCTCTCCCCCCTGTTAATCAATTACAGCGGCTCCACCGGCAACGGGAGCGGCGCGACAACTCTCTACTTTAGGATGCTCTTCTATTTTTGTCGCGCTACGCTCCCCTACGCGACCCTCCAGCAGATATAAACCATTATCAGAGGTGATATGTGATGATTTTTTTTCATGCATTTACCCATGTTTATCCGTGACATTGTGTAAATGTCTGTGGCGGACATTTGAAAGCGAGTAGATGACAAACAGTACAGTAAACTTGTAGATAACTCAAATATATGTAATAACTTAGGTGGAAAATGCTTTAACTATCATGGCTCAGCAAACGGTAAACAAGACGCTTGACGTGACGCTTACGTTTGCAGCCGGTGGAATCTGGCCGTAACGTTAATTCAAAAACCATATTTGAGAACTACATCAAAAAAGATGTGTTGTGCACCCTGATCGTTATAGTAGGACAGGTATGTTATCCCTATCTCCCACCTGTTAGCTGATTTAGAGGCTGTGAGCGAATGCGTCCTTCTGCAGCCGTCAGACTCTTTTTAAAATGGTGTTGGACAGTCATCTTCAGCCCGTCTTTACAGCTTATTACTCAGCAAAGATCTCAAGGTGATTTATTTTTTTTAATGAATAAGAGTATAGCCTGTAGGCTGTATGTTTCAGTAAAATTTCAATTCAATAATTTTGACATTAAAGACCACAGTCAGAGGATAAGGCGCAGGTAAATTTATTCAAACAGAATAAACAGTTGGTCAGTCCACAAAAGTTACACAGTAACAGTAGCCTATGATAACAAATAAGTAAATATAAATGAAGGACACTGGAAAAATAAAGTGCAAAAATCACACAATCACATAAAATAATGATGTCCACTCCCTTTGCGCTGTCTTTATAATAATGCCGTTGCGGACGTGGCAAAAAAACTTAAGCTGTTATAGCTGCTCTAAAAGCATCTCGTAGACTTATTGCTTGAATAAATAAATACAAATAATAATAAATATAGGCTAAACGAAGAACAATGGAAAAATAAAGTGCAAAAATCATATAAAATAAGAAATATATATATAATATATATAAAATATATAATATATAAAAAAATTGCACTGTCTTTAACTAAAAAAAAACGAGCATGTTAACCTTATCTGGCTTAAGCAAAGTGCGCATATGGTTAACAATGTTATCAGCCGTGCTAAACACCCTCTCTGACAGCGTGCTTGTTGCCGATATGCACAGATATTTCCGTGCCATGTTGGACATGAGTGGGCTCGCAAAGCACGTTGCATTTTTTTGCTGCATTCATGTGGTGTCGGGAGATCCGAGTTGCCGAGTTGTTTTTCTGACATGAGGTGGCGTTCATGTGAATTATCCCATTCTGAAAGTCATTTTTCGATTCTTTCCGACATCACATGAATGCAACATCCCCCCTCTTTTTTTTTCTCCGCCACACACACAACTGCCGAATATATCGGCAACCGCCGGTTGATGGGCTGACGGTGGCCGGTTGGAAATTTTTAACATATCGCCCAACCCTAATTCGGAGTATTTCCCAACTAGCGAATATTCACCATTACCAGCCATGCTAACATTTATGCTAGCTAACTGGAGAGGGCGGCTAATGCTAACTTTAGGGTTAACTTGGTTCGTAATAAACTGCAACTGATAGCTGGAATGAAGTGATGTAAACATGGAGGCTTCCATATTTCCATTTTTTACCTTTCACAATAGAAGACTAACTGAAATTACGCAGAGCATTTTGCTAAGAGGCAACTCAACAAAATAGTTTACACAAGAAACAAATACATATTTTCAGACATGTAGGCCTATGGCATTCGCTGTATTTTTCTCCAGGCCCTCTTCTTTTTTGTTCAGTCTCTGTACATTAGTGACGTTTAGTTGTCAAGCTCTGGTTGCCCACAGATGGCAACAATAAGTTCTTCATTACTGATCCCTGGTGGCGTCAGGAGGATCTCAACTAGATCTCAACACTGATAGGCTTTTGCAACACAACCTTTGGCGAATTTCTAGTGCATTACATGTGTAGCCTGAATTTTGTGTATTTTTTGCATGTATCCGCACCTTTGCAATAACTTTCTTTGTAATTTTGCCACACAAAAAAATTGCTTCGTGTTTGGTGCAAACACACCTTTAGAACACAATTCCATAAATGTAAATGTTCAGTACAATAAACTATTTTCTTCCCACTCTCTCCATTTCCACTTCCTTCACCCTCTCTCTCTCTCTCTCTCTCTCTCTCTCAGCCTCTCTTAGAGTAGGGATGAGATTTCCATTTTTTAAAAACTTTGTTTATGGTGAACCGGCCCTCTGCCAGAATCTCTAACAATCACTCACCCACCTACCCACACACACATACACACACGCTCCTCTATCTGTGGCACTGCCTTAAAAATGGCTTCCTGCGGTTTGAGGAGAATGTAAACAGAGGGACAAGGGAGAAGGAGAGACAGTCCGAGAGAGAAAGACGGAGACGAGGAGCTTAAAGTGTACTGAGGCTGGATTTTCAATGGAAGACTCATTCAATCTACAATCATTTGATCTTTCTAATCAATGCTGGCATTACACTTACGTTAATGTATGATGATACTGACCTGTTATGCACAGTATGTGTCATATAATATGCAAGTATTAAAGGCAAGTTTCATGTTATGTAAATCCAAGTGACATCAATATACATCGATTTCTAAAATTTAGGAGTGATAGATTTATATTAGATTTATTTATATGTAAGCAACACAACTATCTGAAACATTAAGACAAGCCCATGACTGCAACATGCTGTGACTGCTCCCCAGTACTTTCTTTTAAGTGTGTGGACACAGTGTCTTCAGCGACCGCACATGTGGGGGTCTTCTTTGACCAAGACAACTTCAGGACCGTCTCAAAGTGCACAATCCAGCTGATTCAGCACTAAAGCAACTGAGACTGTGCAGTCAACTAGGGAATAAGGCTTCCTTTCTGCTGGCTGATTACAAGAACAATATGTCATTACAGTCATAGAATTGGGCCACATCACACATAAACAGATGTATATAAAGCAGTAACAGTAGCTTGCTGGCAGTTCAACTACATACATATTTTTTTATTTTACTATTACTTCTCTACTGTAATTAAATCCCCTTTGACCACAGTTAGTATTGATTATTGGTATTTGTTAACAAATGTTTCTTAACACAAGTTGTTGCATGAGTAGTAAGTGAATAGTCCTGCTTCATGCAGTGCCCCCACTGGGACTCTAGTTTCTGAAGGCAGGTGTCTAGCTGATGGATATTGTACACAAAACAAACCATAAGTAGTGTGTGTTTTTTTGTTTGTTTTTTAATAACCTGTGACCAAGTAGGCACTTTTGCAATAAACTCCACTGAGTGGCATTCTTTTATAGCATGTGATTTTTATTTATTTATTTATTTATTTTTGTATGTTGTAATGTAATTACTGGTGTTTGTCATGTGACATAGTCAAGTGACATACTTGTTAAGTTACTGTAAGAAACGTAGTTATTTTAACCCAAACCATGATCATTTTTCTAAACCAAGTCCAAACCAAGTTTAATTTGATTAGACACTGTAGCAAATAATAGCCAAAATTGACATGAATGTAGAAAGAAAACTCATCCAGATAGTGAAACCAGTCATTCCGCAGGGGCTGTGATGCTCAAAAAGATGAATACACAGACTTATAGATGTCTCTTTCTCAGTGTAAGTCCATGGGAAAAAGTCTTTAGGGGCCCAATGGCATCATGTGACAGACGTAGAAGTTGTAATTCCATGGTTTGGCCACTACGGAGATCGGCGTAAAATCTCGTAAAAAGTGCAGTTTCAGGGGGCCTGATTGATACAGAAACTGACACATGACACCAGACGAGTAGCTAAAGCATAAAATTTTGAAGCATAGAACCAAGCTGCCATATTTGATGAGTTAGGAGTGAGAATGTTTTGGTGATTTAGAAGGAGAAGGGGGAACCCCAGAGGGAAAATTCAGTTTTTTTCACTCTGTTGTCATACACACACAGGCCTGAAATACACACAAATGCACAAATGGGACCTATACATGCATTAGACAGAGGGATGTCAGAGCGAGGGGGCTGCCTTGGACAGGCGCCCCAAGCAGTTGGGGGTTCAGTGGCGAACTGGCACCTCTCCAGCTACCAGTCCACGCTCTATACTTGGTCCATATGGGGATTTGTTCAGACAACCCTCTGGTTCCCAAGCCAAGTCCCTGTGGACTGAGCTACTGCCGTCCCAGTTGTGACAGGACACAAACACCAACCTCCTGCATAAAGTCAGACGTGCCACACGCCCATCCACCCCTCCTCCAAACTTGTTTTGTGCCTGAGAACTCATGGGTCCACTCACATCCAAGTGTTGGAGACCCAACCGAGAGTTATGCTAAGCACAAATTATGTACACTTTGTTTAGGTTGGGCATAGTCCTGTTGCACTGCCACAAGTTTCAGAGGTGTGTGTGCCGGTATGTCCAGTCCCTAAGATCCCTCTGCGTTGGCACCTCTGCGGAGTCGTCCCTCTCAAAAGCACAAGGGGCCTTCGTTTTTCCATGCAGAGCTGTTGTCTGTCTGAACGCGGCCTTGCTCTGTTCACAAGTGTTTCTGGCTCTCTCTTTGGAAAATCTGCTGTGAAACATAAACATGTTGAAGTGTTTTAGATAGAGCTGTAGGTCAAACACCAGCACATTCAGCAGGAAAATGAGAAACATCAAATAACCACAGTTTATTTAATTCTGTGTCGCAATATAGACAGTTTACAAAGCACAAAAATGATTAGTGGTGCTGTGAGGCTGATCGAGATTATTATTCAGTGCATTTCCCTTTGCTAATATAATTAGTAGTCAGTATATACAGTGTGTAAACCACTGTAGATTAGCAAATTGGTGTTTAAATGATCATATCATACTCCCTTCTGACTGGATGGAGGAAGTGCATTATTTGAAGATAACTGCATGGCTGCCATTACCCCTCAAAATAAATACACACAGGCTTTGGCATAATGGGAGGCCAAGGATGTAAAAGTTGAGATAAAACAACTTCACACACTTGTTGAAGTAGTTAAGTTACATATATCCCAGTTATTGCCACAAGGCCTCTATTCAAAGTGTGCTTTGCACCAAAATATGAACAAGCAATAACTGTATTTTTGATCTATAGAAAGTTGTCATGGTATAAGAGTCTGAAAGTCTTATCTTTAACAATAATATGCAATGTCTGTTTTCTTTAAAGCTGCATTAATTGACTTTTTGGCCACTTGGGAGCAGCAGAAGAGGCTGAAAACAGAACATCTGACATATTATTGACTTGCTGAGAAGAGTCTTCGCCGTAGCCTACGCAAATGGCCATGCTGTTGTGAGAATTTACACTTGTCCGGTGGTGTGTCTGTGTCGCTCTGCAATCACACCTCCAAAACGTTAGTTGGTGACGGGGTTTCTATGCTATGTTGAGTTTCTGTGAAGTCAGAATAATTCAGCTGAGGCCTCATTTGTGCACAAAGTTTGGTAGACACACAACATTAGATGCACATTTTCTAAAAGCTTACGGATTCAGATTAAACTGTGCAGTACCACCAGAGATCATGGAGGCAGTGTCGCATAGTTCAAGCAAGTTAGGACACAACAAAGACATATAATGGCGGAACGAAACAAATCAGTAATATGGTGAAAAGAATTCTCCATCCAGATGTCAGGATGCCAACATCTACATCGCTGCCTCCATTTATAGGTACCATATTACAACCATCCCCACTGTTGCCTCATTTGTTGTTGTAAGAAAGTTTTGACTCTGTCCTCTAGTGCCATTTATTTGCTGTATCTGTGCCATCACAAAGGACACATGGAAGTATGAGGACAGTGACATTTACATTTTACACAGACATAACAGACCTAGAACACACACAAAACACACATGAAACATGGCTCAATAGCAACAGTAGTAAAAAAGTACAAAATTCAGTTCCATTATAACTCACAAAGTCCACCAACAAAAAAAGTTTGATACTAGACATGTTTTCCCCATATATTAAAATGCTAATTTTGTTAGCATAAGCCTATGATATTTCCCTTTGTATAAATTAGCCTAGTTGCTAGCACACATTCCTCTACTCGTGTGAAGCCGAGATAAAGCACACACAAGAATTCAAATGCCATTGCATGGGGGCTTTGATGTCTCCACAATTTACTGGTGTCTTATCTGTGAAGTAAAAGTAAATGGAAGCTTCGTTTTGAAAAGAGGTGCATGTCAGGGTACACGTCTACTCAGAGCCTACACTGTAGGTACATCATCAATTCAGTGCAGTATAAATCCCACTTTATGGTAAATGGCTTGCCTGTTTAACATTTTAGCAGACACAAAGCAACATTTGAGTTCTGTTTTTGTGGTCCTGATAAATATAAGTCCAATATTCATTCTCTGTTTAGCTCTCTTTTAGTTTCCATTAAAAACCATAACAATGAATTGAAAGATAATGAAAAGCTCTGGAGAGCTGAGGAGAACTGCAGACTCGGGTGATACATATGACACCTTTCATGTGGTCATGGTAAGTTTATTTAACGTTTTGAGTTTTCCGTCCTCTTTAGGTTCCTCTCCTAATTATCAGCGTACCAACTTCTCCATGCCAGCCATGCTTTTTATGCTTGCGTGCACAACTGAAAGTGAGAATAAGACCAGGTGAATGAAAGCGTAGCTGTCTGTTCTTCTCTCAGATTAGAGTGGAAACTATGTGAGAGTTTTGCCATCAGGACAGATGACCGCAGAGGATGTTAGGAGCACACTGTCAAATACTGGGTGTGTAATTTTCCTGTGCTGCTGCCAAATACCCACTAAAGCCTGGTCATCAATTTCGCCTTGTAAAACAGATAGAAAGACAGATCAGAGATGGGATTCACAATGAACTTTCACTTGGTGCAAACTAAGTGAGCGCAGGATGTTTGATTCGGATTTGTGGGGTGATTTACAAGCTTTTGTGTATAGAAATCCTTCTGATGACATGTGAGCTACTGAGGACAGCAGCACGAAGGACAGGAAGGTGCAGTGGTGGCAGCATTGAACGAAAGCTCCACTTTTGCCAGTTAAACGGCACATAATCTGGACGCAAAGTAAGGAGTAAGGGGCAAACGGTTGTATTTAGTCCTTCACCCGTTTACATTTTATTAGGGTTTAAAGTTACGCACATTTAAAGGCGGGGCTGCCTGAGTGACAGCCTGTCTGCAGATAGTGTCCTCGACCTCGGCTTCTCAGTCAGATCCTTCCTCACTCCTCTACACCTCCAAACTCTCCTCCTTTTTGTTTGCGTTGGGTGCTGCTTAGCTTGATGAAAGATAATTCCCTATAACTTGTAAATATGTCCTTGTATTGAAGGCAAATTCTGAAATTAATTATAAAAATGTTTTATTTACGTTCTTGTTCAATTAAAAAGCAGAATCAGCTCAACATTATAAGCACTGGCATCTTAACACACACACACACACACACACATGCTTCCAGGTGAAGGTGTCTGATATTCCAACTGTTGGAGTTTTTAAATGTTGCCATATGGTGAGTGGGAAACATACCAATGATCCACTACAACACACACACACACACACACACACAGACACACACTTTTGCCTATTAATGTTGTACAACTTTGTGATGATTAAATAAACTCAAATCCATTTTCACGTGCCCACACTCCATGACTACATGACTGCATGACTGATATGTTGTTTTTAGGCAAAACTCAGAAAATGACAGTGTGTGTGTGTGTGTGTGTGTGTGTGTGTGTGCAATGAGGGGCAGGCCAGCTCACGGAAAGTCAAAGCTTAGTTTGGACTACCTCTTAATGAGCACCTAATTACCTGCACACACACACAGCTGATGTGATCCATTAATCATGATGTTGTTGAGGTTTTCTTAATGACAGCTGTTTTCTAGCTGAGGTGATTTCACCATGTCTGTCTGACTGTTATTGTTGGGAAACCCTGACACTATTTCACTGTAGTAATAATAAAATAGGAAATAACTGGAATCATCTCGAGCTCAGTACTATCAGGGTACCCTTGAGCAAGGCATTGAACCTGTAATTCAAGCAGCAACAAGGCAGCCTGGTCAGTCAACATTGATGTTTTGGCCCTGTGGGGCTAAAAAGGGGAAAATTCCTTCAGACCACAACGGGGAAATTTCCCTTCAAAGAATCCTCTGCAACAGAGACAGACATGTCATATGAGCAGTGGCAGGTAGGTCATGAAAGAGTTTGTCCAACATATTCCCAGGCTATGCTCACAGCACAGGTTTTTTGACACAGACTTTTGTTTTTGATCTCAAGTTGATAACCATCTTCTCGTCTGATTTTGGAGTTTGATGGCGGCCATTATCAGAAATGTCATACTGTTTGTTTAAAGCACTTTGTAATAGCAGAAGGGGGGTGAAAAGCAAAGCTCACACTGTGATAAATCAATCAATCAATCAATAAAAAGTTAGATACATACCACCCCCTGCGACAAGCCTAACAGGTGTACCATCATCTATCTATTGATCCACTGTTTAACCACCAAGGCCTGTTTAGTGACGTGTGTGTTTTGGTCATGTGAGAGTATCATGTCTTTTGGCTCTGAAGGTGTGTAAACTGTGCTGTTTTCCCACACGGTGTGAGTGTCCGTTCTCTGTTTTCATATCTCTAAGGTTTCACCCACAGTCCTTCTCAACGTTTCAGTCTGAGCTCTCAGTTTTACAAAGACGCTAATCCCTCAGATTAACCGTCTCTTTGGTCTCGAGGAGGGATCGCACTGACCATATGGGGAGGACCTGGGGAAAACATTTTGAGTCACTTTCCTGGTAGAAACATGATCCCACACTGACATGGGAATATCCATCCAAACAAGGTGATTGCATGTTCAGTCCAGCTTTAGTTTAAAGACTGTAAAAGTGGGGTTGATCTAAAGTTTGTTTTGAGAAGTGAGCTGTCTGTGAGTCAGTTGTGGGTGGCCCATCTGAAATAAGTTTTTATCAATCATCCTAATGCAAGAGTCTGTGGTCTCTGCAGCCCAGACACCAGAGGAAAGTGTTGGCACGTACATTTCTGCAAACCATGAATCCTTTAACCTTGTATATTTTTATACATACCATATCAGTGTATCTAAACTAACATGCTGCAGACAACTGTTCGAGACCAACCGACACATTCTCACTCCGACTTCGTCACATATAGTGTGTGCCAGGACTGACGTCAAAACCCGTTAGTTTAGCATCACGCCGGTTCCCGGAAGAGAAAGTGAATGTGATTTTTGCATTGCGTTTTGGATTATGCCAGAAAATAAGCTCTGTGGCTAACACAAGTTTATGATACTTACAGGTTTTGTTCAGCGAGATAATC
>NC_065510.1:12892519-12898830 GCF_006386435.1 Epinephelus moara | reverse complement strand
TAGCTTTCCCACTTTGTTAAAGTGCAGTAAACAAAACATGCTTATATCTAAAGTGCAGCTTAAACAATTTTACTCAACTCCAATGGCGTTGGTTATTTATTTAGCGCGATGGTCAGGGAAACGCTCTTTCTTTTTAAACGACGACGATATCGTCGCACACTGCTTTTGTCTTGTCCACTTGTTTATTTCCATCTTCGTATTTTACCCTGAAACCAAAGTGTTCCCAAACGGAGGACTTAAGGTTTGCGGGTTTGTCTTCAGGTTCGTCAGGCACACCATGTTGTCAAAATGCGAGAATGCGCTGCACAAAATGAAAGTGGAGATTTACGGTCGGACTCGGTCCGTCACTCAATTATGTCCGTCCGGGACGATGGTTCGGCTCGCAAAAACGGAATTAAAATAAAACAAAATAGAATAAAATAATATCCTGCGCCCAATAATTCGGTACAGGGTCGTGCCGAACCGAAAGTTGCGGTTCGACACAAATACATGTACCGTTACGGCCCTAGTATTTACTGACCTGGAACTCGCTTAAGCTTTTGTTAACCACAGACCTTATGTGAGGCATTTTACCAAAATCCCATTCAAAAAACGTATTGACTTTTAGACGAGAGAACCGGAAGTACTAAAAGCGCTAACGGAGTTCCGGGTTTACTGGCACACTCTATTGACATTTGGTCATGGACTTTTCACATCCGTGTAGTTGTGCAAGGTACCTTGGTGCATTGGTTGTTGACGTTTTGGGACACCATGTCAAGTTTTGCCTGTTACGTGCATTGTCTTCTTTCAAAACACACTTCCGTTTTCACAGGAAATTTAACCATACAGTCTCTTTAAAATAAACGCACTATGTCAGTACAACACCGCAGGTTGATGTTTTTTTTCCTTCAACAACAACACACATGGTTGGGTTTAGGCAAAGTTTATGAAAAAAGAACAAGGTTTGGCTTTTAGAATCTTACAGGATGCAAACACCGCTCTCTCGGGTGAAAGTTGGTGTTTGTTGGACCCATCCACCATGCCTCCCGCCTGCACCAGGCGGACCTTTGTCGCTTTAATATTTGTCCATGTCCCGCTGTGTTTCTCCCTGATGCTGCCGGGCAGAGGTGGGTAGTAACTAGTTACATTTACTCAGTTACATTTACTTGAGTAACTTTTTGGATAAATTGTACTTTTCAAAGTAGTTTTAATGCAAAATACTTTTTACTTTTACTTGAGTTATATTTTAAAGCAACAATACTCTTACTTGAGTACAATATTTGGCTACTCTACCCATCTCTGAGTACAGTACAGTATAAGAATATATTTGTGTTTCTTGTGCCTTGATTTATGTTATGTTTGTAAAGATTGAATTTATTTTTGTTTTAGTTAAAGGTGTATTGTTTAAAATACATGAATTTGCAGATTATTATTTTTGATTGATTGATTACGTTCATGTTCTTACTTTACAAATAAATCAGACGTTACTCAACAGTTACTCAGTACTTGAGTAGTTTTTTCACCAAATACTCTTTTACTCTTACTCAAGTAATTATTTGGATGACTACTTTTTACTTTTACTTGAGTAATATTGTTCTAAAGTATCAGTACTCTTACTTGAGTACAATATTTGGCTACTCTACCCACCTCTGCCGCCGGGCGCCGTTAAACTATAATGGCAACCAGCCGCGTATCATGTTGATGGTAAAGGTAGCCTTTTTTCGTTGGTTTCTGATGCTGCAAGTCACTGCCCAATTGCCAGATTTTGACGACCTCGGGGTCGACCAACAAACAACAAAACCGGTTGTTTTTTTAATGAGACTGTGTTTCCAGCAGCTTTATAATCACCAAACGTGGGTGTGTTTTAGTGACCTGTAGCTGTGTTTCCACTAGGATAGTGCCATGAAAAGTAGTTGTGTTTTTTACTATGACATTGCTGCATGTGTTGCTGGGATAGTGCCTCAAAAAGCAGCTAACCACATGTGTTGTTGAAACATAGATGTCAACATGTCCACTACATATTAATTAAATGTGGTTTTCAGAAACATACAATGCTAACATTTATTCTGGCGACTGAGTTGGGATGTTACATTTGTATCTTTCGTACGGACCAACGTTTCTAAAGTGACAGAAACTCACAGCTGAATGGGCTGAGTGTCTCATTAGGTAGTGGATGGTGTGACATACAGGTTAGACGAATGCCAACTAACAGACCACTTTTTAAGACCATTAAAAGAAGGTGTATTTCAACAACAGTTCAAGACATGTCCAGGCATGTTTGTAGCAACCAAACCTGGTATTTTTAGTGAGACATCACTGTGTTTCCAGCAGCTTTTTAGCCACCAATCATGGGTGTCTTTTAGCAACATGTTGCAGGGTTTTTTTTTACCGAGGATAGTGCCTCGAAAACTGAGTGTTCTTCACCAAGACATTGCGGCATTTCCTGCAAGGATAGAGTGATGAAAAGTGGTTGTTTTTTACTGAGGCATCGCTGCGTTTCCAGCTGGGACAGTCCCACAAAAAGTGGTTGATCTCTACCAAGTCATCGACTGCTTTTCCAGCAGCAAATTTGCCACCAAAACCAGGTTTTTTAGCCTATACACAATCTTTTCCTCACTATAACCAAGTGGTTTTTGTGTCTAAACCTAACTACACGTTACAGACAGCGTTGTCACAACATAAAATTAAAAATAAAAAAATAAAGAAACGTCAAGTTTTAACACATCTGCAACATAAATGTACAAATGTAACATACCTGTGGTTTGAAGAAACATTCAGTGCCAACATTTATTCTGGCAAGTGGGCTGATCTCAGACAGAAACACCTGTTACACATATGGTACTTTCTAACTTGAGTTTTAAAATGTGGATGGTTGTTATAGCACATCAGGAAGACTAGGCCAGTGTTACAGCCTGTCACAGTTTTAAACATAGACTTGTTTTGTTTAATGAGAAACAGAATAAGCATAAAAAGACAATAAAAAAGAATGTCTGCAATAATAAAGTAATAAAACCATTACATAAGATTGATTATTTTTTCCTCAGAAAAATAGTTGGTAGTTTGTTGAGCCACAGCAGTAAAACAAATACAGATCCCTCTCTAAATAACTAACTGTTACAAATCACAGAAATATTTTTCAATCCTTCTTTGTTTTAGCAAAAAAAATGAGATGATAAAAGCTGTGTTTGCATATACTGTATGTGTGTCAATGGGCGGGGAGGAGTGTCTGTTTGTGTACCTCAGAGGAAAAAGATAAGAAAGAAAAGAAAGAAAAAGGAGGGGGGGGGGGGGGGGGGGGGGGGGGGGGAGACAGAGAAAAAGTTACAGGAAGACAGAAAATGGGAGACAGAGCTGGATGTGAATACTGTCTTTCAGAACGTCTTTTTCTGTCTTATCATTGCACAACCCTGAAAGTTTGGCCTCAGTTGATCCATGATTAAAACTGCTGGGCTTGTGTTGTAGCACAGATGGGAAAAATGACAGTGTCAAAATTTGAAAATGAAAAGCTTGAGGTAGTCATGTTGACATGTCTTGTTGTTTGCTTAGTCAACAGTCTGCATGGTTATAGAATGGAAAATGAACAAGGACCTCAAAAAAGGGCAGACTGGCTATCGTGAGTGCCAAGACCAGGTGGGCCAGTGCAAAGGGAGACAAAAGACAAATTACCAGAGAGAGAGCTGTGACGATTTGGCCAGTGTGGTTCTGGATGGCTGTCATCATCTCAGCATTGATTCTGACACTCTTCTGACTCTCTTCACAGCAACAAAGCAAAAGATAAAGGTTGTGCTAAACAACTCAGAGCAGATGCTTCAAAATAACTACAGTATAGTGCTGCTATGTGCAGCAACAGTATCACTGCAGATAAAAGAAGAAGGAGAGGGAACAGAAGTACAGTGACTACTGAGCTCAGTATAAACACCACTCGAGCTTTTACAGCTGAAGTGGTTGGTGGGCAGGAGACAAAGGGGATAAGCTAGTCTCAGTTAAGGTAGAACAATTATACAATATTTGCAAGATGTCCACAGCAAGTGTGACTTTTCTGAGAGGACAAGCTATTGATCGTCTGTCAAAAAATAACATAACAGTTGAAAACAATGACAAAGCCTTTAGCTGAAAACCCAAGAAGTCAATATACATGTTTTACCACATTATCAGCAGTACCTGTGGCATGTGATGTTGGTCCATCTATCCAGCTCTTTGGTCATGAAGGTGATCTCAGCAAATACTTGACAGATTACCATTTATTTTGGCGAGGATATCCCTAGTCCCCAAGGGATGACTCTTGATCTTGCTACCCCCGTGACTCTTCCTTCTTTGCTACCATCATGTCAAAATTTCCACCTTTACACATTAAGTATCAATAGTGTGATACAGTGATATCAGGATATCACAAAACCTAATGGGCTCAAGTACTGTACTTAAAGGTCCAATGTGTAGGATTTAGTGGGGTAGTTTATATCTACATACGGAGCGGGTCCTCTTCCATGAGGTCGCCATGTTGTTTCTACAGTAGCCCAGTACGGACAAAACAAACACTGGCTCTAGCTAGGACCTTTAGCGTTTTCGTGACAGCCACAGTAGTTTTCCTGCACACCTGGCACATGAGAGCAAAGAGAGAGTTGGTTCAGTTGGTAAATACCAGAAACCCCTGCACACTAGACACTGAAGGGGTAATTATATTCTATACTTTGTACTTATACTACTCTTCATGCCAATTTATTTCACTTTTGGCTCTACTACATTTATTCGGCAGCTTTATACTGGTTACTTTGCAGGTTAAGATTATTAAAATAATAAATAAATGATGATATATTATTATAACTTAAAGGGATAGTGCACCCAAAAATGAAAATTCAGCCATTATCTACTCACCCATATGCCGAGGGAGGCTCAGGTGAAGTTTTAGAGTCCTCACAACACTTGCGGAGATCCAAGGGGAGAGGGGGTAGCAACACAACTCCACCTAATGGAGGCTGACGGCGCCCCAGATTCAAACGTCCAAAAACACATAATTGAAACCACAAAATATCTCCATACTGCTCGTCCGTAGTGATCCAAGTGTCCTGAAGCCCCGACATAAAAAGTTGTTTGGAAAAACATCATTTGAACTCTGTTTTTAGCCTCACTGTAGCCTGTAGCTCTGACTGCCTCTCTGTGCACCGCGTTCACGTGTGTGCGCTTGCGCGAGACATGGGCACCACGTTCATGTGTGTTCACGTACTTTTGCTGGTCTCGCGCGCAACACTTGGATCACTACAGACGAGCAGTATGGAGATATTTTGTGGTTTCATTTATGTGTTTTTGGACGTTTGAATCTGGGGCGCCGTAAGCCTCCATTAGGTGGAGTTGTGTTGCTACCCCCTCTCCCCTTGGATCTCCGCAAGGGATGTGAGGACTCTAAAACTTCACCTGAGCCTCCCTCGGCATATGGGTGAGTAGATAATGGCTGAATTTTCATTTTTGGATGCACTATCCCTTTAAGCTAACCAGCAGTATAGAAAGTAATTGAAATTAGCTCCACCTTTATCAGTGACAACATTAAAGTAATAAAGTAAGTAGTACACATGATACATCACTAATTATAATTCAGTACTGTAATCTTTTTTTAAATGGGTTGTTCTGCATAATGAATACTTTGACCTCTGGTACTTTAAGTATATTTTGGTGCTATTACTTTTAACAAGAGCCATATAAGATATATAAGATTTTGAATGCAGGACCTTTTTTTTGTAACCGTGTATTTCTGTAGTATCGCATCTTTACTTAAGTAAACGATCTGAAAAGTTAAAGAAGTAATGTTAGCGAGTGCTCTTGTGCTGCAAGAGGAAGAAATCCCTTTGCTTTTGATGATCTCCAATGATCCCATGGTCTTTCCTCAGGACACAGTTTATCTTTCAGACTTGCTAATTTGCAGAACTGAGTTTAACCATTGTCAGCACTCATTGTAAAGAAGTATGTGTGGGCTAAATGAGGATAAGGGTTTTTTTCAAGCAGAAAATGAATTGTTTTCACCAATTTGTTTTCACAATGATGGGAACTTGACCCACGATGATCAACATCAGGGAGTCATGCTTTACCGTTCTTTGATTAACCACACAGTGGTTATAATTAAAAGTATATCACGATGTGATGTTTGCAACACATAGAGTCAGCTGAGCTCAGCACACGATGAATGCACAGAGTTGCACTATAGTTGTAATTGAGTCCAGACAGCAACAACAGCACTTCACTCTGAAAAGAAACTTCCGCTGCTCTGGAATGTACCTGCACGTCATCACACAGCCTGACACACACACACACACACACACACACACACACACACACACACACAC